>NW_007730878.1:97200-181752 GCF_000696425.1 Galeopterus variegatus | reverse complement strand
CCAAAGCACACGGACAAGTTATAAAGCCACATCCACCGTCAAGGATCCTTTTCTCCTTGTCTCCTCTTCTTCAGTGGTGATTGCATAATTTAAATGTATAGATACCTGGCCTCAAATTAAGGAGGTTCTCTTAGGTCAACAGATCATAGAGCCCAGCATCAAGTGAAATCATGTCTGTATAAATATGGGAAGCCAGGGCTAGAGGAATTCCTTGGCCCTAATGAGAGCCGTTTGACACTTTTCAAAGAACATTATGGCCATCATTCCTTTATCTTTTACATTCAAAGATTCTGAATTTCTGACAATATCATTCAAAATCTAGCTTCTGAAGTTGATACTAATTTACTAATTTTTCATTGGGAGGTGGAAGAAAGAGGATTGGTCTTAGAATTCTGGGTATTCCAAAGCACTGCCTGGAAAAAACTAATGTTGCCTGCAAGAGATATACCTCTTCCCCACAAAAGAAAAGCTAAAATTAAAGAAACAAAAGTACCCTACCAAACTGAACACTCTAGGGTCTTGTTCTGGGTTTTAATTAAAATATCTATTATGAAAAAATAAAATGTTTACATGTGTAATGATAAAATAAAATAAAAAGAGAAAGAAAGAAAGAAAAAAAATCTATAATAGCTCATAAACAAAGGCCAAGACTTAAGAGAATAAAGAGAAGGCAGCTTTAGCAAATAAAGGGTAAAATAAAAACTCTTACTTTCCAGCCGTAAATTCAGAGAACTTTGCAATTTGTTTAAGATCAAGGAGAGAGAACCAAACAGAAAAGACAAAGTCTAGTCAGCTTCTATTAGGTAACCTGAGAGATGGATGTCTTAAGTCAGGCTCCCTAGAAGCAGAGCCTGAAATAGGGATTTGAATGCACACAACCTCTAGAGGAAATACTCTCAGAAGAAAGGGGTGAGGGAAGCAGGATAGGGCAGGGTAAGGAGCTGATCAAGACAGTGTCTCAGCTGGAGTCCAGCTTTAGCCTGATTGCAGAGATCACTGGAGCATAAATTGCACCACAACACTGGTGTCATTTAGAGGCAAAAGCCCAACTCTGTACTCTGTTGCCCAGGGGTGGGTGGAGAGTGACCTTTCAGGTGAGGTGGCTCCCACTGGCCAAGGGCAATTCTCCAGAGGAGATAGCTGTGAGCTGTTAGCAGTCTACACTCACAGCAGCTGGAAGGTAAATGAATCTGCCAGTAAAGGGGATCTGGGTGGGGCAGCAACAGCACACACTTACAGGAGAGTATTTCTATTCCTGGTCAAAACAGAACACATGGATGCATTTTGCTTCTACTGATCCATATTTTAATAGGAACTGATGGTAAATCAGACTGGCCATTGGTTCCAAAAGCCAAAAGCCTGGTGCCAGAGTTTTAAAAACTCATAAACACCATGGTTGATTCATCTGTGGTCTGAAGGAAGGAACTGATTAGAAAAAGCCCCCAAACATGAGTAAACATGCCAACATTTGCAACTCTGGAAACTTTAAGAATGTTAGAAGAAAAAAATCCCAACTGTCCCATTTCTTGGTCAAGGAGAAATATACAGTTCATTTTTGCTGACACTTCTGTTAAAGAAGTAGCAATATTAGAAAACGTGGAGCAAGGGAGAAAGGAATATTCTCCAGAAGAGGTTAGGAGGAAGAAATACAGTAAAACGAGACAAAGCGTGCTTCTTTGTATTCAGTACTGTTTCATACACATAGGGCAGGAGGAAAAAAGTAGATGTCAAGATGTTCTGAAAGGTCATTTGCTCTGCCAAGTGCATACGCAGTAGCGAGATTGTCAAATCCAGGATTATTTGAATGCCTGGAAATTTAAGCGCCAGAGGTGAGTTTTGAGATTACAAAGTTAACAAGCACGCCTTTCTCACTCTTCCCCCGTGCTCAGTACCTTCTTTTCTAAGTTCATCAGACTTTTGTTCAAGTTTTTCAATATCATCATCCAATCCATCTGAAAATAAAAGGACCACCTACAAAAGGAGCCAAAAAAGAAAAATGAATAAAAGGAGTTCATTGCAACTGCAGACCAACAAATAAAATAAAATCTTGTTACCTTTCCTCGAGCAGCCGATTTGTTCTGAAATGCACCCCATAGAGAACTCAAGAGATTTGCGTTGAGAAGAGATGGTCCTTTAACTGTTACATTCTTCAACCTGTTCAGTATGTTTTCACTGTAGATCTCAAACTTGGGAGAATATTTTTCCATGGCATTTGTCACTTGGAAAGCCACACTAACCTGAGTCTCCGTGCCCACCTCACAGCTTACCCCATTGAGGGAGCTGATGGCACGTAAGATGTCTTGAAGGTAGGTTTCTATCCAAGGCTGACCTTCGAGCAAAGTCTGCTCTTTCTGCTGAGTTGAGACATCAAATCCCACCACAACATCCATGAAACAGTCTAGGATTCAAGGGAAAAGCATATCTTATTAAGTCAAGGAACACCTTTATTTGATTTAGATGCCATGTCTGAATTAAAGGACTTGGAGTTCATATTTCTACTCCAGTTATAAAGTTGGAAAACAAGGAAGGGCATGAGTGAGTAAGGGAAGGGGCTTGGAATCACTCTTTTATAATCTGTATAACTGTAAGTGTACATTATTATTTTTTTAGCTGGTATAAAATATGGATGATTCTATAACAGTTAAAGTTCTAAAAGATTTTATTGTAGCTGTTGAAAAAGCCACGTGGAGTCACTTAAATATCTCTAAAGTACATTGTGGAAATGTTAATAGACTAAAATCAGAAATGCATATCATGCTACTTGTCACTTGAGGTCATTCAACAAATATTAAATTATAATAATTATAAGGGAAATGTAAATACATATGAATAGGGAAAGTCATTTGAAAAAAGTAAATCACAAAGGACTTGCCTAAGGAATGGTTTTGATGATTTATCTTTCTGAAAAGGGTCTCTGATTCCTCTTTTTGTCTTAGACATCCACTCAGAAAAGAAAAAGTAAAAGCAAAAATAAAAAATCCCAGAGATCCTTTGAGATCTTGCTTGGTTTAAGAACTACAAGTGAAGAGACTGAGAACCAAATTATCCATATTCAAAGGTAGTGGTGTCTTGAGGAGCTCGGCCCTTCAGGAAGCCAAGGACACTGCCATTTGGGGTTCTAGCATTACTTAAAGAGGTATAGCATTTAAATTTCTTTGCTCTTATCCTTATTAACTCCGGGAAAATTTAAGCATTGGAGAAACTAGAAGGGGATTTTTTTTTTTTTTATTTAAACATAATTGATTGTACATATCTGTAGGGTACAGCATTGAATATCCATACCTGTGTGCAATATGTGATGCTCAAATCAGGATAATTAGTATATTCAACGTTACACAATATAATCATTTTTCGGGGCCCTTTACCAATTTCCCACTAACCTCCCCTCCCTCCTCCCCCTTTCCCACCCATTGTAATCTCAGTTCTGTTCTCTCCTTTTGGAAGTTCAATGTAATATTGTAATTGTTGTATCTTTTTAAAATTCTTTTTAAAATTTTTATTTCATTTATTTCATTTTTAAAATTTTTTTAGCGGCTTGGTATTTTAAGCTGAGCTTCCTAAAAGCAGATAATTAGAAAAGGATAAAGTCATATGACACATACACTTTTCTTTCAAGAATTTTTAATTTGGCTGAAAACTTCAACTATTTTTTTTTTTTTTAGCAAACTCAACAGACAGCTTGCTTTGTAAAATAAGGAATGATTTTTAATCTGCTTTGTTTAGATCAGCAGTTTTTGAGATACTTGTTGTGTGAGCAAATTCCTGTCTACACTTCCTGCTAGACACATGGACAGTTGGACATTTGCAAGTCTTTCAAACAAAATGTCAATTTCAATTATTAAAACAAGAACTGGTCACTTAAATCATTTTTAATGAGAAGAGTTACGTGAGGAAAAAGCATCTTTTTTGGAAATCACTTTTCACCAAGAGATTCATAGTAAATTAACATGTTATCAAAAATCTGAAAGGCTGGTTTTCTTATTTTACTTTATTGAAAATCTCTTCTTGGACATTCGGAAAGTGAGACAAAGAGAATGAAACTAGTCAGAAAGAAGGATCAGAATACGTCCTTTCCAAAATTCCTTTTGAATCTTCTCATATCTGTGTCTTGGGTGAACATTATTTTAACCTCTGAACAGAAAACCAGTCAGTAACCGAGATATATATAACTGCCTTCAAGGAAAACTTGTAAAAAAACAAACAANCAAGGATCCTTTTCTCCTTGTCTCCTCTTCTTCAGTGGTGATTGCATAATTTAAATGTATATATACCTGGCCTCAAATTAAGGAGGTTCTCTTAGGTCAACAGATCATAGAGCCCAGCATCAAGTGAAATCACTCAAGGATCCTTTTCTCCTTGTCTCCTCTTCTTCAGTGGTGATTGCATAATTTAAATGTATAGATACCTGGCCTCAAATTAAGGAGGTTCTCTTAGGTCAACAGATCATAGAGCCCAGCATCAAGTGAAATCATGTCTGTATAAATATGGGAAGCCAGGGCTAGAGGAATTCCTTGGCCCTAATGAGAGCCGTTTGACACTTTTCAAAGAACATTATGGCCATCATTCCTTTATCTTTTACATTCAAAGATTCTGAATTTCTGACAATATCATTCAAAATCTAGCTTCTGAAGTTGATACTAATTTACTAATTTTTCATTGGGAGGTGGAAGAAAGAGGATTGGTCTTAGAATTCTGGGTATTCCAAAGCACTGCCTGGAAAAAACTAATGTTGCCTGCAAGAGATATACCTCTTCCCCACAAAAGAAAAGCTAAAATTAAAGAAACAAAAGTACCCTACCAAACTGAACACTCTAGGGTCTTGTTCTGGGTTTTAATTAAAATATCTATTATGAAAAAATAAAATGTTTACATGTGTAATGATAAAATAAAATAAAAAGAGAAAGAAAGAAAGAAAAAAAATCTATAATAGCTCATAAACAAAGGCCAAGACTTAAGAGAATAAAGAGAAGGCAGCTTTAGCAAATAAAGGGTAAAATAAAAACTCTTACTTTCCAGCCGTAAATTCAGAGAACTTTGCAATTTGTTTAAGATCAAGGAGAGAGAACCAAACAGAAAAGACAAAGTCTAGTCAGCTTCTATTAGGTAACCTGAGAGATGGATGTCTTAAGTCAGGCTCCCTAGAAGCAGAGCCTGAAATAGGGATTTGAATGCACACAACCTCTAGAGGAAATACTCTCAGAAGAAAGGGGTGAGGGAAGCAGGATAGGGCAGGGTAAGGAGCTGATCAAGACAGTGTCTCAGCTGGAGTCCAGCTTTAGCCTGATTGCAGAGATCACTGGAGCATAAATTGCACCACAACACTGGTGTCATTTAGAGGCAAAAGCCCAACTCTGTACTCTGTTGCCCAGGGGTGGGTGGAGAGTGACCTTTCAGGTGAGGTGGCTCCCACTGGCCAAGGGCAATTCTCCAGAGGAGATAGCTGTGAGCTGTTAGCAGTCTACACTCACAGCAGCTGGAAGGTAAATGAATCTGCCAGTAAAGGGGATCTGGGTGGGGCAGCAACAGCACACACTTACAGGAGAGTATTTCTATTCCTGGTCAAAACAGAACACATGGATGCATTTTGCTTCTACTGATCCATATTTTAATAGGAACTGATGGTAAATCAGACTGGCCATTGGTTCCAAAAGCCAAAAGCCTGGTGCCAGAGTTTTAAAAACTCATAAACACCATGGTTGATTCATCTGTGGTCTGAAGGAAGGAACTGATTAGAAAAAGCCCCCAAACATGAGTAAACATGCCAACATTTGCAACTCTGGAAACTTTAAGAATGTTAGAAGAAAAAAATCCCAACTGTCCCATTTCTTGGTCAAGGAGAAATATACAGTTCATTTTTGCTGACACTTCTGTTAAAGAAGTAGCAATATTAGAAAACGTGGAGCAAGGGAGAAAGGAATATTCTCCAGAAGAGGTTAGGAGGAAGAAATACAGTAAAACGAGACAAAGCGTGCTTCTTTGTATTCAGTACTGTTTCATACACATAGGGCAGGAGGAAAAAAGTAGATGTCAAGATGTTCTGAAAGGTCATTTGCTCTGCCAAGTGCATACGCAGTAGCGAGATTGTCAAATCCAGGATTATTTGAATGCCTGGAAATTTAAGCGCCAGAGGTGAGTTTTGAGATTACAAAGTTAACAAGCACGCCTTTCTCACTCTTCCCCCGTGCTCAGTACCTTCTTTTCTAAGTTCATCAGACTTTTGTTCAAGTTTTTCAATATCATCATCCAATCCATCTGAAAATAAAAGGACCACCTACAAAAGGAGCCAAAAAAGAAAAATGAATAAAAGGAGTTCATTGCAACTGCAGACCAACAAATAAAATAAAATCTTGTTACCTTTCCTCGAGCAGCCGATTTGTTCTGAAATGCACCCCATAGAGAACTCAAGAGATTTGCGTTGAGAAGAGATGGTCCTTTAACTGTTACATTCTTCAACCTGTTCAGTATGTTTTCACTGTAGATCTCAAACTTGGGAGAATATTTTTCCATGGCATTTGTCACTTGGAAAGCCACACTAACCTGAGTCTCCGTGCCCACCTCACAGCTTACCCCATTGAGGGAGCTGATGGCACGTAAGATGTCTTGAAGGTAGGTTTCTATCCAAGGCTGACCTTCGAGCAAAGTCTGCTCTTTCTGCTGAGTTGAGACATCAAATCCCACCACAACATCCATGAAACAGTCTAGGATTCAAGGGAAAAGCATATCTTATTAAGTCAAGGAACACCTTTATTTGATTTAGATGCCATGTCTGAATTAAAGGACTTGGAGTTCATATTTCTACTCCAGTTATAAAGTTGGAAAACAAGGAAGGGCATGAGTGAGTAAGGGAAGGGGCTTGGAATCACTCTTTTATAATCTGTATAACTGTAAGTGTACATTATTATTTTTTTAGCTGGTATAAAATATGGATGATTCTATAACAGTTAAAGTTCTAAAAGATTTTATTGTAGCTGTTGAAAAAGCCACGTGGAGTCACTTAAATATCTCTAAAGTACATTGTGGAAATGTTAATAGACTAAAATCAGAAATGCATATCATGCTACTTGTCACTTGAGGTCATTCAACAAATATTAAATTATAATAATTATAAGGGAAATGTAAATACATATGAATAGGGAAAGTCATTTGAAAAAAGTAAATCACAAAGGACTTGCCTAAGGAATGGTTTTGATGATTTATCTTTCTGAAAAGGGTCTCTGATTCCTCTTTTTGTCTTAGACATCCACTCAGAAAAGAAAAAGTAAAAGCAAAAATAAAAAATCCCAGAGATCCTTTGAGATCTTGCTTGGTTTAAGAACTACAAGTGAAGAGACTGAGAACCAAATTATCCATATTCAAAGGTAGTGGTGTCTTGAGGAGCTCGGCCCTTCAGGAAGCCAAGGACACTGCCATTTGGGGTTCTAGCATTACTTAAAGAGGTATAGCATTTAAATTTCTTTGCTCTTATCCTTATTAACTCCGGGAAAATTTAAGCATTGGAGAAACTAGAAGGGGATTTTTTTTTTTTTTATTTAAACATAATTGATTGTACATATCTGTAGGGTACAGTAAAGGAATAATGAACCTTCTTCATGAAAATGATGCCCTTGTTCTATTACCAAGACATGCACTCCTTGACTTGAGTCATGAAAGGGAATTGTGTTCCTTCTATGAAATATTTTTTTAAAAATAATGACATTGTGTAATGTTGAATATACTAATTATCCTGATCTGAGCATCACATATTGAACACAGGTGTTGATATACAATGCTGTACCCCACAGATATGTACAATCGGTTATGTTTAAATTAAAAAATATATACATTTTGAGTAACGAATATTGAGATGTAACAGATAAAAACATGTGCTCTATTTTAAGATTTCAAGTCTGTGTCCCTTTAGTCTTTCATGTGCCATAATGAATTTTTTTTTTTTTACCATAGATTGATTTCCTATGAAGTAGAAATGTATTTGTGTGTTCATATGTGATGCTCAAATCAGGATAATTAGTATATTCAACATTACACAATATAATCATTTTTCGTGGCCCTTTACCAATTTCCCACTAACCTCCCCTCCCTCCTCCCCCTTTCCCACCCATTGTAATCTCAGTTCTGTTCTCTCCTTTTGGAAGTTCAATGTAATATTGTAATTGTTGTATCTTTTTAAAATTTTTATTTCATTTATTTCATTTTTAAAATTTTTTTAGCGGCTTGGTATTTTAAGCTGAGCTTCCTAAAAGCAGATAATTAGAAAAGGATAAAGTCATATGACACATACACTTTTCTTTCAAGAATTTTTAATTTGGCTGAAAACTTCAACTATTTTTTTTTTTTTTAGCAAACTCAACAGACAGCTTGCTTTGTAAAATAAGGAATGATTTTTAATCTGCTTTGTTTAGATCAGCAGTTTTTGAGATACTTGTTGTGTGAGCAAATTCCTGTCTACACTTCCTGCTAGACACATGGACAGTTGGACATTTGCAAGTCTTTCAAACAAAATGTCAATTTCAATTATTAAAACAAGAACTGGTCACTTAAATCATTTTTAATGAGAAGAGTTACGTGAGGAAAAAGCATCTTTTTTGGAAATCACTTTTCACCGAGAGATTCATAGTAAATTAACATGTTATCAAAAATCTGAAAGGCTGGTTTTCTTATTTTACTTTATTGAAAATCTCTTCTTGGACATTCGGAAAGTGAGACAAAGAGAATGAAACTAGTCAGAAAGAAGGATCAGAATACGTCCTTTCCAAAATTCCTTTTGAATCTTCTCATATCTGTGTCTTGGGTGAACATTATTTTAACCTCTGAACAGAAAACCAGTCAGTAACCGAGATATATATAACTGCCTTCAAGGAAAACTTGTAAAAAAACAAACAATCTGTGTCTTGGGTGAACATTATTTTAACCTCTGAACAGAAAACCAGTCAGTAACCGAGATACATAACTGCCTTCAAGGAAAACTTGTAAAAAAACAAACAAGGGCAGAAATGCCAAGATGACATTAAGTGACCCTAGGGACTATTCCCTACAAAAATTGAGTATTTTAACTTTTTGTTTAGATTGGTGAAAGTTCAAATTCTACCTAAATAAGTTCCTAGTGTTTGTTTAATTCAAATGACAAATGATTCCAAAATAACATGATCAAAGGAATGGAATTTGAGGAACAAGTCCAGCAGCCATGTGTCTAAGTACAAGTAGAGAGACAGGAACACACTGATCCAGTGAGCTCTCATGAATGGCCTTGATAACTCCACTGCGACACCTGCCCTTACATCAGAAGCCCTTCAGGGTTTTGGAACTAAAGTCTTCCCACGATAGAGGTCGTGCTTTAGAGTGAATCAGCCAATGGTGATTTGAATTAACCAGAGGTAGGAATAGTTGGAAGTGAACTAGGGAGAAGGCTAAAATTGGATTTCCAAAAAGAAATAATGAAGAATTAAATTAAGATAATAGGAGTGGAAATAGAAAAAGTGCAACAAAAGAAAGGAAAATTAAGATGGTAATCCACAAGACTGGCTACAGAGTACAGTAAAAAAAAGAAATAAAAGCAGAATTTTGAGCCTCTGAGTGGTCTTCCAAATAGCAGCGCGGACGCCTGGGGGTAGAGAAGGTCTTTGAGTGGGAAGACAGTTCAGTTTCAGTTGTGTGCTGGTCATGACTCTGTTACTGCTGAACAACTTTTTGTAAATCTCTTAACCTCTCTGGGCATTAATTTTCTTGTCTAAAAAAATAAGGGGATTATATATTTCAAAATAAAAATACAAAAGAACAGAAAAGAGTGAATTGAACTAGACAGTTGCCATTTCATGGTTCCCTGCCAGGCCCCAAAGCTGATTCTGATTATCTGATTTATAAAGAAAGCCCTTAATTGGAGTCAATGATGGCAGATTCTTAGTACTAAGAAATACTGTCAAGAGGGTAGGACATATTCATAAGAAGACCGAGATTCTTAAGAAAATACTTTAAAGGAGAAAGTGGAGCTGTTAGCAGTTATGAGCTGGAATAGGAGAGAATTATGTTAGAGAACTCTGAAAGAAGGGGTGTCTTAGATGAAAAAAGAGAAAGGATGAACTAGAAAATACAGTTAAGTACTGTAAGAGACCCAGTTGATATACTTCCCAGATTTGCTTCCTTCCTCCTGCCCAAGACTTGGACATTTGTCCACTGGGGAGCCCAGGCTGCCACCATTGTCTGGTCTCCTAACCCTGCAGGGGTGAGAGCCAGGCTTCCCCATGGCCTCCACCGTGCCCACTGCAGAAGGGCCACAGTGGCTCTGATGCCCACATGCAGGAAGTCCTGCAGGCTCTGGCTCCTCCACCACTTCGGGCCCCAGAGGCAGTACACAGAGGCTACTGGATCTGGTTTCCCCAGCAGTTTTCCAGAGGGGCTGGACAATACAACTCACTGGTGTGAGAGTTAACTCTCTGTGGGTCAACTCTGACTAATGAGAGGCAGGAGATGGGGAGGAATTGGCAGATAAATCCTCCTTTACTCCCCCTGCTGGCCTGGTCCATGCAGTGTTTCTACAGGGCCTCTGGCGATGTTCTGCATGACCAGTGTACCAGTTATGCTCTCCTCAGAAGCTGCGGCTAGCTTGGTCACATTTTGTGACCTTGTGTCTACTTTTCCTCCCTTCCTGCAACACTTCCCTTCCACTGCCTCTTGCTTCCCTGGGATTGCACGCCCAATAAAGTATTTGCACGTAAACTTTGCTTCAAGTTCTACTTTCTAGAGAACCCAGTTAGGACAGGAACATAAAGAGCTCCTTATCAGGAACAGTTGGAAATGACTGTCTTTTTTCCTTAATATTTCTCATATTCCCTGAATCAAATCCAAAGGTCTTCTCTTACTTCATTCTAATCAGACTGGCTTTTTGCTTAATCTCCTTTTTGATCCATCTATCCATGATTATAGATGCAAAAGACGAGAGGTGCTTCTGATTCTTTTGCCACCTAATCATGACTCCATGCCCAAAACAGCAGATTTTCACAACCTGAAAATTGCCTGAAGTCTCCTCTAAGTGGACAGAGTAGCCAGGCTCAAAGAAAAATCAGAAAAATCAGCATGATTATAGATGCAAAAGACGAGAGGTGCTTCTGATTCTTTTGCCACCTAATCATGACTCCATGGCAAAAACGGCAGATTTTCACAACCTGAAAATTGCCTGAAGTCTCCTCTAAGTGGACAGAGTAGCCAGGCTCAAAGAAAAATCAGAAAAATCAGCATTGATGAAGGTAAGAAAACAGAATTTGGAATTTAGTTACTTAGGAGAATTTGGTATACATTGAGACATGAAATTTGAATATAGCTCTGAAATGTTGCTAAAATATTCAAGTTCCTAAACAAAGGAACTTTTGGTAAATTGTCCTTCTGTGAACTAACCCCATCACTCCATATATTTGCATGTATAGTATTACTGTAAGGCACCCTCTGTGACATGCTACAATCATGACTACTGAACATTCACCATGCACTTCCCATTCATTATCTCACTGGTCCCTATAAAACAAAGCATAAGTAGAAAGTCTTAATAATACTCATTTTGCAGGAGAGGAAATAGTGAGTTAGAGAAGCTTGACTGAGCTGTTCCAGTTATAACTGTGGAGCTCACACTTGGGATTTAGATCCAGGCTTATCTGGAGTCCATATGCTGAACCATCTTATTTCACCACTTCCTGTTACCAATGATAACAGGTCACACAGGTTACTAGTTCTGCTACTAGACTGTGCTGTTGGAAGTGACAGTTTATCAGTAAGTGGTTTCCTTAGGAAGCAGCAGCTTGTGGGAACAAGATATAAACAAAGATTCATCTTTGTTTTTATATCTTTACAAAGCTATAAACCCATGATGACTTAATAAGCTCCAGCTATTAGCTGATGAAGCACAACACTTAGACACTAGTTCTTTACGATGTCAACATCAGATAACATACACAACAACTATGTCAAGGAAATAGCTTAATTTAATCAAAAAAGGGGTGAGGGGAGAGATTGGGTCAGACATACGTAGGTTTCCAAATGTGCTTAGCCTGTTACTTCCTGTATGATCTAGATCAGACTGTCAATATTCCTTTGAGCCCCAGTTTCCACATTTATAGATGAAAATAAAAATGCAAACCACATAGGGTATTGGGAAAACTAAAGGAGATAATGCATTTAAAGTGCTTAGAGCACCAGGCTTGGTAAATGCTCAAAAAGTATTGATACCTAGTCACTTCCCTCATATCTCCATGCAGCCGACCTTCCTTTCACAAATATTGAACCAGAGTGTGCAATTAGAGAAACTCTCAGAGATGACTGAGCTTTACGAACGAGAAAACTAAGACTCAGAAAGGGTAATGACTTCTCCAAAGTTACACTGTTTTAATAAGCACAGCAGATATTCAGGCTCCAAGTCCAGTTTGCTTTGAGTCACACCAAGCTACTGTCTGATTTCCTTGATTTCAGGATTTATAGTTTAAGAAGAACTGGCATCCCCTAATATATTTGCACATGCCTTTGAAGCTTTATCAGCATTCATTCCAGCCTCATCAATCCTCGGCTCACAGCTTGGCTACAAAGGCCACACATTCTTGCTTGCTAGAGTAATGACTTCAAGTTTATCTTAATATAGAGTACTTTTCTTATTTATTAATTTTCTTTTCTTTTTTTTTTTTTTGCATTCATGACTGTTTCCTTTGAAGACAACTCACTTGCTACTTGGAGTTTATACTCCTGTTTTTGACATTCCACATGGTTTTCTTTCACGCTCTCAAGCAGAAACTAGATGTTTCCAAGACAATCTTCTGCCTAATAGTTGGAAATGGGCATTTCATGTGAAACAGGATATTAATGTAGAAGGTTTGGCTGAGGCAATCAGACACATTTGAAAGTATGGGGAAATCATGAAGCAGGATTTACAAAGACATTAGTCGCTAATCAACTACAGGACTCTTAACCTTCAACCTACACATTGGGTCTTATAGAGGGTTTGGGACTGGAGTTCAGAAGAACATTTTTGGAGAGAGCTGTTGATGCACTGTGAGCTTTCTCTCTACGTGTACACATACACACACATATACAAGAAGGGGAGGTAATTTCCTCTCTAAGGCAAGAGAGGGGCTTTAAGAAAGAACTTGAGGTAATTTATGCCTGGAAATCTAAAGAATGAGACACGAGATGGCATGCTACTCTCCCTGCAAAGGAGGGGCAGCCATTTTGAAGGGCTGTAATTTTCAGTGTTTATTGTGGTAATTGACATGTTACTGTCTCCCATGGAGCTGATATGGCCAAGTGTAAGAAAGAGCAGTTGTGGGCTCCTCTGATCTCCCATCCAAGAAGACTACCTAAAGGGGACAGAGATCCCTCAGCAGAATCAAGCTGGAGGCATCGCCAGATGCCTAGAGGCTGAGGAAGGCATAAGGGACTATCTGGAACTGAGATATACTCACCTTCCTCATAGGAACTGTGGTTGAGAGATCCCTGGACAAGTGTGCTTTTGTGGGGGCAGAGATAAAGGACAGCAGGATGAAGAATTTTTGAAGGACTCATGAATGGACCCAGCTTTAGACATGGGCTGCCATCAGAGAAAACCACCTCCTGACAAGTGCCATCAAATACAAACTTTTCTGTACCTCATCAGCTCTTTTCCCTTTTCCAGCCTATTCTGGAGAGGCCAGAGACTATGGTTAGCAAGATGGGGGCAGGGCCTGGGAGCAGAGGGTAGCAGTGGAAGGTGGGGAATGACAGGTGAGATGCCAGCCTCATGGCAGGCTGGAAAAGTCTGACTGGAATAGCAGGCTGGAAAAGTTGAGTAACCTTGAATGAAGTTTAAAGTTTTAATAGTTACACTAGGATGAATATATTAATCACCAAGAGCATGTTAATTTATTTCCTGAAAGTGACTAGGGACAGGGGAAGAGCTAGCCCCATGAATAAATTTAATGGGTCAGTGGTAGACAAAAATGAAGTGACTTTATAATTATATCCCAGGTGTCATGCTTGTTCAAAGTAATGTTTTAATATGCATTTTCTCATTTAATCCTCACGATGATCCTCTGAGTTAGGTGCTACTATCGTTCACATTTCATAGATGAGAAAATTAAGCTTTAGGGAAGTTAAGCAACTTGCCCAAGAAAAAAGTGGCTGTCGAGCAGGGACTTGTAGCCAGGCCATCTGTCTCTAGAGCTGCCTCCTGATAACTTGGTAGCTTTCCTTTCCTTGGTGGAAAGCTGGGGTTAATGTTCACCATGGGTAGTTATGCAGAACCACAGTTAACCCATAGGATACCTTTATAATAGGAAAAAGTTACCCTTTCTTCACGACACTTCCATCTGTTGGAAATGTGCTATTAAAACAAGATATTTACTAACTTCTGTGGCAAAGTTTCATATAAAGATATGAACCTCTAGGGATGTTCCCTACCCACCTGTACTACAGCACTTGGCAGCCCCACAGGCATACTGCCACGCAACCAAAATCCAGGAAATAGTTTATTTCTTTGAGACATGTTCTCCAACCTCTGGAGCCAGCCAGATCATAAGCAATGGCCTAGTCCTTACACCATCCGAGATGGAGGCATTCCCATTCAGGAGGGCATGCTCCCCCAGCAGGGACTGAGGAAAAGACACAGGATCTCAAACACCCTGTTTCTCGATCTACACATCACAAAAAATACTTGCTAACTGTGAAAAGTTCAATTGCAAATCCAGAGGCACAAATCTAAATTCTCCCCACCGCCCCAGGGGATGAAAATAAAGCTTGAGGAAAATGTCAGTGAAAACAGTGAGTGCAATAAAAACGAAGAGCTCATTAAATACTCACTGCTCTCGCCCCTCGAGGTACAGATGTTACGAACAATCCTTTTTTTGATCTTTTTCAGTTCGTCAAAGTTATGCACCATCAGTTTTTTATCTGCATTCCCGGTGATCTGGATGAGCTGCTGGTCGTCCACATCCCCGATGCCCACGGAGTAGATTTCGATACCTTTGTGTCTCAGGTCTTCAGCGGCCTGAGCCACCTCGTCTTGGGACTTGCCATCTGTGAGGACCAGCAACACCTGTGGGGTGCCTGCATTGATCCTGCTGCCCATGTCTGGCCGGAAGTAGTGCCCCACCTGCCGGAGCGCAGCCCCAATGTGTGTGTTTCCAAAGATCTGCTGGATGCTTTCAATCTGAGATGACACCTCCTTTTCACCAATTGAAGTTCCCAGTGCAAACTCCGGCCGATAGGTGTGGCTAAACTGGGCCGCTCCTATGTGCACTCTGTTGAGGCTGACATCAAAGTCCTGAACGACAGAAGCCAAAAAGTCCTTCATCTTCTTGAAGTCACTCGGATGAATGCTATTTGAACCATCCATGAGGAAAACAAGATCTACTTTTTCAATTTCACAATCTACAAAGAAGAGAACAAAAAATTGTTATTCTTTCTTGAACCCACCAAGAGTAGATTAAATGTTTGCAGCTAAATAGAAATGATATCTCTATTTTTTTTTTATTGAAATAAAATTGATTGTATATATCTGTGGGGTACAGCGTTGAATATCAATACCTGTGTGCAATATGTGATGCTCAAATCAGGATAATTAGTATATTCAACCTTACACAATGTCATCATTTTTTGTGGCCCTTTACTGGTAGAAACAATATTTCTGAAAGTGGTTTCTCCTCTTAGGTTACCCTGTAGCCACATTAATTGGAGAGGACATAAAAACAAATGATCAGTTCATAAAGGCAGCACTAGGTGTGATCCACTCACACATCCTTTTATGCTTCTCTTGGCTTGACCATTCGGTTTTATGCCATTTTCTTTTCTGAGATGCCAGAGAACTGGGGATAGGGTCACAGAAATCTTGTTCTCGTCTGCAGTCTAGTCCTAAGGCTTCTAGAGAACCCAGTGACAAAACTATGCTATCTACCCTAAATGAATCATTGTGCAGTATACACACATATACAGATGACACACTATCTGCCATAATATGTACAAGTAAATGTTAAAATAAAATTAATTAAAAAAAAAGAAAAAGAAAACTCACTAATAGTAGCAGCACAGCAAGAAAAAACAAAATAACACACATCCATTTAGAGATTCAAACAGAAACAGATATTCTGTATTATTGACTTGGCCTCCTGGGCCCATTGGGTCAATAAATATTTTTCTGACATATTAGGGCAAATTCAGGGCGGGTTTTAAAACCATGGCTCTGGTTATATATAATTGTTTTTCCTCTTTATCAGCCTTTTATCTGGTGTATATAGGCAAAAATATCTACCTGAGAAAAACATTTTTGAACAATGTAGTATAGTTAGAGATGCTTCCCTTGTGTGAACACAGCAAATACAAAACAAAATGAACATAAGAAACCATCGCCAATGAATGAGTTATGCTTGGCACATACTCATGTGTCCTAAGGGATGCTTTCTGGTAAGCATTAGCATTTCCTTGAATTCCCCAGCGATCCCACCACTGACCTAACCTAATTAATTTTTATTGCAGTCTCAGAAAAGATTTAAAGTGTCTGAGATTCCCATAGTCCAGATAAGCAAAGGAGAGATAAAATATATATGTGTGTGTACATATACATATGTTTGTATATGGTTAATAGATTATCCAGAGATTGGTTAACTCATTAAATTCCTTTGTTTTAGTTTCAAATAAAGGAAAAGGAGTACTGTTTTCTGCCCAAAGGAGAACTTTTAATATAAAAGTGAAATGCCAACTTCTACAGTGGACTTGAGAAGGACAGATCAAATTTTAGGCATTGGCCACAAAGAGGATTTGTCCCAGTTTTCAATAAGACCCAGAAAGATTTTGTTAATTTTGTGAAAGGGAAAGATAGTTGGTGCATTCTAAAGAGGCAAGGCATATGAAAATCAGAAAAGCTAAATGATTTTTAAAAAGAATACACCAAGATGTTGGAATTGTGGATTAATAGCAATTCATCTAATAAAAATACTCAGTGTTTTTAGTAAAATACATCTTGGGAAAAATACTAAGGAAACTTAATAGAGCATAATCTCTCTATGAATCAAAAATGTAAAATGGCAGCTGAATAAATGAATGATGAATGATAAAGAATACATACACAAACACGCATGCATGCACAAGTAAACACAACGATGTGCTCTCCAGCTGCCAGAACAGGAGCACAGCAGCCAGGGCAAAGGAAGTCACACTGTGCTCTGTCTTGAAAATGTCTGAGGCTGGAAGAGAGTATTTAACACTGGGCTCCACGTTTTAAATGAACTTGTACCATAACAGAAATAAGTGAAGAAATGGGGGACCGAGGCCTAAAGAAAAGGAGACTTCAGGCTGTGAAAGCTGGTTCTTAGGAGAATTTGATGTCTTGCATAAAGAGGAGGAAGAAGAATTAGGGAGTGGAAAAGCATGTATGCAAATTTGTGTTTTAATCAATAAAGCCTGTTCAGAACTGGTGACTCCCCAGCATTAGTAGAGTTTAGGAAGAAGTGAGTCAGAATGTTGTCAAAATATCCTTGAGGTCTTTCAACCCTGAGATTCTATAAAGTAAGAAGTCCTATGAAACAGGAAGGGTTCCTCCTCCTCTCCTCTCTGCAAAACTTGCTCCTGAGGGCTGTTGCTTTGGTCTCTCTCTCATTTGGCTCTCTGCTAATAATTAGGGAAGACTTAATTAATTGATAAACCTTACCTACTTTTGAAGAGTTACAGACACTATCCGACACATCTGAAAATATCCCCTTTAGGCCTCCAAAAGTCTCCACAAAGAAGTACTTGTCACTTGATCCTGCCATGGCTAACAGCTCCACGGGATTGGCGCCAGCAATCCCCACAGCCAACACAAGGATGCCTTTGTCCCGCAAAGCCCTCGCTGTGGCATTGAGCTTATCAGCATCATGGGATTCCCCATCGGTGATGACAATGAGGACTTGTGGGACCCCCCTGTGCAGGCGGCTGCCTCGGGCTTCAGTGAACATGTGGTCAGAGACGCCTAGTGCCTCCGCAGTATAGGTGTTGCCCCCTATGGGCTGGTCATTCTGGAGCACTGAAATCACCTCTGATTTTGTGCCAAAGTCATCCAAATAAAACAGCACCTCTGGGTCATCAGCATACTTCATAGCCCCAAACCGGACCTGATTCTTGCCAACATTGGCTTTTTTCACTAAGCCAATCATAAAGTCCTTCATGATATTATATTCATGATAGTCGATGCTGCCAGAGCTATCGATTACAAACACAACATCCAAAACTTCAATCCGCTTGCATTCTAAAAGAGGAAGAGAAAGGGAAACAATATGAGATTAGCTTTGAATAGTTGGGAGATTCCCCAACCTTTCTTTAAAACTGCTGGTGTTTTCTCTCCATGGGATCATGCTGTACCTTAGAATGTCAATTCTCTGGATAGAGACAATACACATACTCGCTTAGGTGAGATTTTAGGACAAGGCAGGTGTAAAGTAAAGTGTACTGCAGGTGGTGGGAGGGGATGACTTCATAATCACAGGCTCATTAGGAATAAAATTTCAAAAACCTTTAGACTAGAAAAAGAAAAATCACAATTCTGTGTAAATTTTCCTACAAAAATGGTTCCTTCTACATGTGCTTTTATTTATACGAATTTGCCTTTTTTCTTAAACCAGAGAGATCTTGAGATTTCATTCTTAAGATAAACCTTGGAGAAACAACCCAATGAAAACGAATTTGGCAACACTATATAATTTTTTATGGCTCCACAATTGCTGACTTTGCAAGATTATATTTTCTCCCTTCTTGACTTTCTTGAAACATTATCTACTTTCATTATTTGTCCTCATTATAGAAATAAGCCCATTTCTCACTTGGCTCAATCAAGTTGTCCTAGCATGACGTTCTTATCAACTTTTTAAACCTGAGGCCAATGCTGTGGAAAAGTAAAGCAGGAAAGACCTAATTAATGCTTAATCCATGTGTAGCATGTTCCGTCTAAAGGCACAGTGTTTCAAATGCTAGCTCATTCATTCTGGAGAAATGGAATTGTAAGACACTTATTTAGTCCTTATGTAGCACATTTTCTCTACAGGCCTTAGAAAGTTATGATCCAAATGTTAACTCATCCATTCTTGAGAACTGGAATTGTGAGAAAGTAACCCCACACACACCCCCATTATCTCTTTTTCCAGCCACTTGCTGGCTATGCATAGAGCTGTTGAAAAATCAAGAGCCAATGTACTTACCCCACATGGAAGCCATGTGTACAGCACCATAAACCAAATTCCCAAGAAAGGCTGGCTCCACTAAAGAAAGAATTATGGCCCTCTGGCCTTCAGCTGCCTGTGAAGCCTCCTTGGATTACCCAGGGGACGGGGGAATAGATTGCTTAATGTTGGAATCCTTCAAAGAGTTCATATTTATTCTGGGTGGAATTACCAGGGAATACAAAACAGGTGTACTCTTTCTACAAAACACAGACCATGACCATCAAACCTTCTAGTGGAAGCTGAATAGAACTATTATTTGAATAAGAGAACAATGTTCCTCACCTCCCTTAAAAACCCATTAAGATACATCTTCTTCATAGAGACTTTTCAGAATGCCTCTGTCACTAAGCCCTATGGTTCACAGTATAATCAACCCCTTATATTTGCTGGTCTTTTGCTTGGTCACTTCCGTTACTCTGCAGTTTCACTGGAAGAAGGTGGGGATATGCCAGTTACTTTCTTTGAAGCATCCATTGCTCAAGTTCTCTTACTATAGTTCTCCTTTATAAGATTTAATAAATATCTAAATGTTATCACAAACAGTATCTCATTTGATGCAAATATCAGTCTTTAGAAATTGCAAAAAATTAAACAAAAACCCATATATAGTTGATTCTAGGCTACAGGGGAGCCACCTTGCCCAGGACGTTATGCGCCTCTATCGCCTGCCTCAGCAGCCCACGCGCAGCCCAGTGACACAAGGTACACAAGGCGGAGCCCCTTGCCACAAGGTAGAACCAACTCCGTGGGATAATTCATGCTCCAGAGCTCCCCCACAAGATCAGGATGAAACTAGACCCCAGCGAGTATGACCTTCTTGCTTAACTCCCACCCACTTTCTATCCTGCTTTCCTTACTCCCCTTCTGAAAACTCCTCCTCAATAAATAACTTCCACCAGAGCCCCTGACTCAGTGTCTGTTTCTAGGGAACCTGATTTAAGAGCTGGTATGACACTATTTTTCTTAAATGGAGGATTTATCACTCTAGGGCTATTTGTCTACAAATGGGAACGAACTTAGGTGGGTCAAAATTATTCCCTATTGTCTAATTCAACAGGTCAAAGCAACAAGGATAAACATTTCAATTAAAGAAAAGTTTACAACATTCAGACAGGAATCTATTTAAGAAATAATTGCTAACATAGACATATCCAAACGGGTATTTGTACAGTCCTGCTAGTGAGTGTGCCCATACCTACCTTCACGGGGGCTGCATATTCCAAAAACAAGGTCATCTTCAATGTGCTGCAGGATGTCAAAATTCTCAACATAAAATACCATGTCCGGCCTCCCGCTGATCTCCTCAAGCTGGGTGACATTGGAGCCAAACACTCCCACAGAGTAGATAATTATGCCTTCTTGCCGAAGTGCTACTGCTGGGTCCTTTACTATGTCATGAGCTTCGCCATCCGTGATGAGGATGAGAAACTTCCTGACATTGGGCCGGGCTCCCTTGGCCGGACTGAAGTACTGAGACACAAATGTTAGGGCACTACCGGTCATGGTGGTTTCTCCAATGTGAGGCATTCGGTCTATTGCATTTGAGATTTCACTTTGGGACATGAATCTGTTGAGTTGAAACTCCTCTTTGTTGATGTCACTGAACTGGACGACGCCAATTTGCACCCGATCTGCCCCAATCTGAGATTTAGTCACCAGGTTTTTCATAAATGTTTTCATTTTGCCGAAGTTTTCAAGTCCTATACTGCCAGAACTATCCACCAGAAACATGATGTCGGCTTTCATCTCTTTGCAGGCTGCATAGGAGACATCGGGATGTTTATTTAAGTTATTTACATGTAAAAAAATTAAGAGTAAATAGGAAAATCCAAAACACAAATAATTTTGTATTGATGTTAACTGTGTGCTTAGTGAAGATTATTAGTACGTAAATAAGTCACTGAAGGAAATAAAAGTGAGAATCTTCTATTTGTTATTTGGTAATTTGCTTAAATATATAACTCAGGGTTTCTCAACTCCAGCCCTGTGGACATTTGGGGCTGGATCATTTTTATTATGGTAGGCAGTCTGTGCATTGTAGGATACTGTTAGGTGTTTAGCAGTATCCCTGACCTCTACCCATTAGATGCCAGCGGCACTCTATGTTATGACAAACAAAAATGTCTGTAGACATTGCCAAATTCTCTCTGGGCGGCGGGGGGGCGGGGGGGGGACAAAATCACCCCAGGCAGAAAACCACTGATATAGCTCTAAAATATTTCATTAAATTTTATAAAAAAGAAATTTAAATAAACCCAAAATACCCCTTAAAACCTGCAATCATTTGATCTAATTACACATGTGGTAACTAATCATTTATCTATTCTCGCAGGGATTTGTGGGAGGAAGCTAAGTAATGCGTATTAGGGAGCATGCCTTCAGATATCTTTCTTATGCTTCAGATATTAATTAGAACAACGTTATAATGGGCTCTCAGTTTTGTTCTGGAGAACAGACATAGTTACACAAGTCAACAAACCTCAGCTTTGAGATTTATGTTGTTTCTCTAAACCAGCAATGGTCAAATATTGCCAGGAAGGCAATTTGTGAGCTAAAGCCAACAGGTGAAGCCACCATTTCTCTCACCTTCCTCGGCACAGATTTCTTGCACGACTTGGTTTCTGATGTCTTTCAAAGTGTCAAAGTCATGCACATAGTACACTCTCTTCTCCTCGCCTGCCAGCGCTCGCAGCTGCGTTTGGTTGGCTTCCTTCACTCCAATAGCATGAACACGGATGTGCTCTTCTCTCAGTCTGTTCACAGGTTCCAAGATGTCGTCCTTGGACATGCCTTTCGTCAGCACGACAAGGTGACATGGCACTTTGTTTCCTCGCTGCTGCTTTGCTTTTTGCAGCAGTTTGAGTGTGAAATTCAGGGCTGCACCTGTGTTTGTGTTCCCACCCATCTGCCTGATGTTCTCAATGGCCTTTCCCAAATCATTCTTGTTAGAGTATTTATTGATCTCAAATTCCAAATCCCAGCTATCGGCATACTGAACGGCCCCCACCCGCACCTTGTCGGGGGCGATGTTGAACATGCCCACCACGTCTGACAGGAAGGTCTTCATTTCCTGGAAGTCTGTGGCCTGCGTGCTCCCTGAGCCATCAATGAGCAGATAGATGTCTGCTTCCTCAGTGTCTACACAACCTAGAATGGAAGCAAAAAGTCAAGTGTGGTATTTGGGGCAAGTGTACAGGAGAAATGGAGCACATAGGAAGAAAACAAATAAGAACTTCCTCAGACAGAAAAAATGCAAAACAGCTTTTAGGCTTAAAAGACATGCTTTACTAGCTGAAAAGGGGGCAGTCTTAGCATCAGCTGAGCCAAATAAATTGCTTCCGACAGTTTAAGATCACTACCCTAATTCTCTGCCATGAATCAGGGTAAATCTGGATATATATTCCTAATATAAAATCTGAAACACTCCAAAATCTAAAACATTTTGAGTACTGACATGATGCTCAGAGGAAATGCTCACTGGAGCAGTTTGAATTCCAGGTTTTCGGATTAGGGATGCTCAACTGTTAAATATGTGCAAATATTCCAAAATCTGAAAAAAAATCTGATATCTGAAATATTTTTGTTTCCAAACATGTTGGATAAAGAATACTCAACCTATAGTAAAAGATAAGAAAAACTTGAAGCTTTTTTAGTTCTCCCATCAGTAAATAAATGCTTAGCAATCAGTGATGTGTTGTGAAATGGAGAAGGTATTTAACTGAATATTGTGGATGTATGAGCTCCCTTTCTTAGAGGAGCCTTTATTACTTCTCAGCCACTCCTACTGAATTTACTAAACTGGGGGTATTGTCAGTGAACTTATCTGTGTAAGACATGCTATAAATAATTGTTGAAGAATGTATACATATATAGGTATAGACATCCATAAAAACACTTACATAGCATGCGTGTGTCTCTATGAGACACATAAAATACATTGCCCTCTGTCTCTCTCCCTAAACTCGCAGATACTAGAATGGTACTTCACAACACATCATGCAAATACTTTGCCCTCCATCCAAATCGTACTTCCTGTTTATTTTCTAAATTGGAATTGGGGATAAGGGAAGAAGAGTATGGAGAGAAAAGTACAAAAAGAATTAAAAAATAAAGGAAAGGGCAGGGGAATGTGAAAGGCAAAGGAGAGACAGAAAAAAGAGAAGGGAGGAAAAATCACAAAGGAAGGTATATGAGAAATGAATCCACTTAAAGATGCACAAAAGAGGAAGTAAAAAGGGAAATTCCTTATCCTCATGCCAACACCTTCACAGCTTTGATTCTCCCCAAACTGGACTTCATATTATCAAGCTAACGTAAAAAATTAGGAATTTATTCTCCCCACCTGCCACCTGTCCTGCCAGTCCCCTTTGTATATATAATAGCTGAAAGACTCAAAAAGACAAGAAAAAAGAAAAAGCATCTGAGCAACCCTTCTCTCAGCAAAAGTCTTTACCGGATTTGAGGGTTTCGGTTCTCTCGGACAAGACAGAGACTCTGTGTGTTATTTGCTTCCGCAGCTTCTTCAGAAACGTCTGGTTGTGAGCTGCCAGGTCAGAGAAGGTCTTCAGTTTGGAGATAAACTGCTCGGCAGGGTGAGATGCTATCTTTTCCAGCTGGGCGTCACTGGCCCCCTCTATGCCCAGGGTGAAGATAGTCACGCCCTGGCGCCGGAGGTCAACAGCTGCCTTTGTCACGTTGTCTTCTGAAGCTCTGTGGGTCACCAGCACTGCTATCTGGGGCACCCCCTGATTCTTCCGACTGCCATTCTGTGCCCTGAAGACTTCCTTCCTGATCTTTTTGATGGCAGCTCCAGTGTAGGCCTTCCCAGCCTGGGGAGAGAGGTTCTGTATGTGCTGGAGAACCTCTGACTTATTTATGCCCATGCTTAGCGAATTTATCACCTTTGTCTCTTCGCTATAGGCCACGAGGCCAACCCTCATGCAATTTTCCTTTATGTCGAGGGCAGATATGCTTTCTTCCAGGAACTCTTTAAGATAGTCAAAGTTCTCCTGGCTGCCGTTGATTGACACATCCAACAGGAACACAACGTCAGCCACAGAAGGGCCTTGGCAAACTGTGTGGGCAAGGAAGGAATAAGCAGTTTTAGTGGGAGCTTTAACACCTCTGCTGAGCTAAGAGGCATGGAGAACGTACGTTAGAGCTAGGTTACACACTCAAAGAAAGAAGGAAGTATACAGCATGATTATGAAGCTGAGATCAGAGGGGCCTGGATTCAAATACTGCATCTTCACTAAACTCCCAGCTTCAATTTCCTCATATCTAAGATGAAGATAATAATAGTATTTATCTCATAGAGTTGTTATGGGGACTAAATGAGATAATATACTTACCATGGGGCCTGGTACATAAGACTCATTCAAAGAATAGTAGCTATTGCTATCATATTAAAATCCTTTAAGCACCATCACTTACAATCAACAATTGTAGTCCAAATATTCCTCCAGGATGGTAACAGAAGAGCAATTGCACTATCAGTTATTTCATCTGGGAAAGATGCTAGTAATAAGGATTCATATTTTCAAAGATTAGAAGACAAGCATTCTCTATTATCAATAGGTAGTTATATATGTCATCTCATTCAAATTGATTTATTTAACCAGGAATAATGTGTTTCCTGTATCACGTATTTGAACACGTACACTTTGAGCAAATAGTTTTGTACTGGTCCTTCTCTGACCCTCACCTGAATGATGCCCATAAACTCTTGGCCATTCTTGTCAATACATTAGTACAAGAGGACAGACCAAGACAGCAGGCTGGCTGTGGTGCAGAACACAGGAAAGCTAGTTCAGAGCAGAGCAGCAGGAGGGAAGCAGTGTTGGGCTGAAACCGCATGGGCTAGGAGTCAGGGGACCTCACCTAGCTCTGACTTCAGACTGCAGTCTGGCCCTGGGCCAGGCTGCATCACTTCTAAGGACACCTGAAGGTTCCTTTCTGCAGAAAAGGGGGTTTGGATCAGCGGAAATTGTTTCTAGTCTAACATTCTGTCATTATGTTACGTGGCTTCAGGAGTCAAATATTTCTTTAGAGGCAAATTTACCTTTTGAATGAACCAGTAATAAAACTACACAGCAACTAAAGCCCAGGGAGATAACTCAGAGAGGTAAGCTAGGTAGCAGAAGAAGGTGTCCCTAAATTTTAAGAAGTCTGTGATGATATGTACTATGGATAAGTGAAACATGGAAAACCAAGGCTTGTGGGGTTCATTGGATTTAAAATGGCCATAATTATTGGACCCTCGCGAACACATAGATATTTCATATTTGAGAATGTAGCCTATTGGGGGGATGGGGATGTTCACAGAGTTTCAATCGTCTCCCCACTTTGATTTTTCAAAAGTATTTTATCATCATCCTGCATGTGCATCCTAAGCCCACCTTCTACGTGGGTATCATCGGCTGCTCCTGCCTCGTGCTTTGCTGCCTCCTTGATGATCTGCGTCATGTTTTGGGAAAACTTGCTGAGGTCTCTGACCGTCCGAAGGTTGAAATGAAACTGAGCCGTGGCCATGGCCTTCAGGTTTTCCTCGGAAGCTTTCTCCATCCCCACAGAGATGACTTTTACCCCATCTTTCTGCAGGGCCTTTGCAGCCTCTTCCACCTCATCCTCAGACTCAGCCGAAGCCAGGACCACCAAAATTGGGGGAAACTCTTTCTTGTCTCTTCCATCTGCAGGTGCAGAGAAATAGGTCCTGTGAGCCTCCTGCAGAGCGTTTCCTATCCGCAGGGACCCGCCAATGAACCTGAAATTCTTCTTGAGGTGGTTCAATATGGGGTTCCTGCTCTTGAACGTGTTCAGGTGGAATTCATCGTGGAGCTTGTCACTGTACTGGGCCAGGGCCACGCGGTACTTGCTGGCCTCTATGGGGAGACTGGTGATCATTTTGTTGATGAACATTTTTACCAGAGGAAAGGACTTAATTCCCAGGTGATCAGAGCTGTCCACCAGAAACACGACATCTGCATACTCAGGGCCTACAAAACCACAAACATAAAAACAGAGCAAAAACACCAAAAATTTACTGCCATATTATATACTTTCAACTATATAGGGAAAAACTTACTTTCTTCTTTTATTTATTGTTTAAATATCTTCCTAGTAAACTGAAAATAATAGCCTAAAACTGCATTCTCTAAAGAAAAAGAAATATTTGTTTCTTGGTCTATTTTATATAGCCTCTCATTTAAACTGATCACAAAATTAAGCATCGCTTTTGTAATAAATTAGTTAATTAGAAATAGGTAAATTTTGAGAAGTAAAAAATCATGGGTTTTTATAACTTTAGTGGATAATCTCTTGTACTTGTAATTTTTTTTTCACTTTCAGAATTTGACCTTGATTTATATCAGGAGAATAAAAATTTTAATTGAGAATCAAACTCCTCTGAATTGGTTTGAATGGTATCTGAAAGATCGGCCTTCATGGTGATTCTCATTTAAGCAATGCTACTCATGATCTGATTAACTTATAAACATATTAGTTTTATATTCCAAAGTGTCAAATTGATGAAGTTTGAAAAATACCTACACATCATAAAAATATGGGATTGCCTTAATCTATTTTAAAGTTACTTACAGTATTTTTTGATGGATCAGATGAGTGAGCATTATAATTGGTAAACATATTCTCACATATGTAAAATGTGATGGTACCAATACATCTGAGGCTAGAGAAGGGATTATATATAGTTTTAGTTTCCATTATAATTATGTTTTATATAATAAAATACTTTGCTGAACTTTTAAAACTCCATTTAATGCTAGATTCAATGCTAGATATCCAGAATTATATTTTTATGTGAAAGAACCACTAGGTTCAAACACTAAATGTTGTTTACTAAGAGTCTGCTGGTTTGGACTCAGAACTCTCACTACCCTCATCCAGGGAAGGGAGGAAAGTGGTGTGTGTGTGTGTGTGTGTGTGTGTGTGTATGTGTATGTGTTTGAGAAAATAAATTGTAAGTGAACAAGTTGTGAAAACCCTGACTTATCAGCTAACTCTACAAGCTCCATCAAGCCACTCAACACACTTAGGCCTCAGTTTTCTCTCCTTTAAAATAAGTAGATTCAACTAGAAAATATCTAAGTTACTTCCTCACGCTAAGATTTTAATGATCTGAAATGGCTACTGGATAAATTCTAATCGAAGTCAAATAACTTCAACCTTTTCCTTTCTATCATTGCTAGGAAACAAGTTTTGGCACACCTGTTCATTCTGTTTGTAGCTGTCTAATCGAGGCATAGCAGATAAAATCATTTTTTATTGTCTTTTAAATAACCTAATTCCAACCAGTCTGAATTCCTTTCATGATTAGATAGCCAGCAGCAGCTCAAGGGAAGAAATAATTTGGGGTGAGTCAACACCTTCCTCCATGAGGAAGCTGGAACCCCTGTGAGAACTGTCAGTGAAGCTAGCCCAGGAGGGCTTGACTTGTGACTAATGGTGACCTTTCTGTTCATGTAGGGATAGGCAATGCAGATGTCTGGCACATGAGGTGATTCAGGTTCTAATTAGGCTCATAACTATGTCTGAACCTTGAAATGGTTGGGGAAGAAACATTGGCTCTCCTTTAAAAGCTTAAGGCCCACTGGGACATCAAAGGAAGACATTTGCAGAGCAATGTCTAGCTTATTTCTTTGCAAAATTTGCTTCCAATGTCAAAGTCCTTGAGAAAGCTGGCTCTGAACATGAACTATTAGTACAAGAACCAATTATTTAAGAAGTAGAAGAGGTGGTGAAGGGTGGGCCAGTATTTTGACTTTAAGTCCACTGGGTATAGATTGCTGACGGATAGTAGACAGTAACTATGGAGCTTTCTCTCCAGGGTAAGAGCACTTTATTTACAATAAACTAACAGTTGAAATTGGAGCAAAATCTAGATACTTAACCAAGACAACCTTTTGGCACAAATGAATTAGAAAGAGACATTCTAAGTTTCCAGGCCCAAACCTAATATTAATATAATTTTCATGCAACCTCCCAGAAGACCTAAACAGGGTTGAAACTGAGGACAGATGACAGCTCTCAGATCTTTCTATCGTTAACAAGGAAAAAGGTCCAGAAACGAATGATCTTCAAAGGAACGGGATGACCTCAAAAAGAAATTGACCCACTACCTCCACCCTCACTACCATTGAAATCAAAACAAAGCAAAACAAAACCCTTAGCTTTCAAGTAAGGCAAACTCACGTATTATCTATTTTCTATAATGATAATAAAGGGAAAAAAATTATTTCCACTTTTTTTTTTCCTTACCAGAATCTTGGTTCACAGAAACATGGGAACAAATTATTACGAGGAACAAAATCAGCAACATTTTCATATTATGACCCGAAAAATCTCCAACTTGAAATCTGAAAAGGCAAAAATATAAACATCTAAAATTGTTGTGGATGTTATTTGGGAATCAGGATGTGCACCCAGGAGCACACAAAATTATGTAATAAATTGGTTGCAACAGGGAACAAGGAATTTGTTAGGTTCACTGACCTTCTGATCTGTGAAGTGTATTAAGGAAAAATGAACCATCAACATTTACAGTCACAAGAGTTTTTCCTGGTCCCCAGGAAACATGAGATTTTGGTAGCCGGATGCATTCTCACACATGATTCCACAGTAGCCAAGAAATACCACGTGTTCCTATTAGTCATCTCCCTGCACCTCAGTGCCATCCTCTGTCTACTCACTGCCAAGACAATTCAAAGTTCACAGCTGGGACTCACTCTAAGAGCTGTATTGTAATTTCCCCATCATGAACATGTAGGTGTGTTCATTTTTGAATAATAAGTATTTCTAGATGTGGTCGATATTCCCTGTTTTTTGTCTTCTCCCCTAATCAGAAAGTTAATCATTTTCCTTTATCCTTAAATTTGAGAAAAGACATATAAAACAAGCAGTGACTTTCTATATTCCACACATTGTCTTGCTCCTCAGAATGAGGAGATCAATTTGCTCCACTTTGTGTCCAGCGACCTAGAACTGCACGAGGGAAGGGAATTCTAATTGTGGTTTAGCCTAAAGCATTTTCAGCCACCTTGAAATCTTCATTTTATGGAATGAAATAGGATCTTAAAGATATAGAAAATTAATATTTTAATGAAGCAGGTTGGGCTCACTCATTCACTCATTTATCCATTGAACAAAAAATGAATTGATCTGTTTTTTGATTGATTAATAAACTAGTGTTTCTGTGTCCTGCTTAGTTGCTACCCAAACATGTATTGGCAATAACATCTATCACTATTTCACTCCGTATCAGGCAGGCTCTTAGTACTTAATATTTCACCCCTTCAGAAAAGTGACATTTGCCATGAAATTCTCCATCCCCATTTCCTCACCTACTCCACTGTCTCTCTGACATTCTGCAGTTTGGGACTCTGTTCCAATCCTTGACAAGAAGTCTAGATGATACAAAATTTTCAGGCTGTAAGTCAACTTATCAGTCCTATTCAAGTGGTAATCAGTGAGCTGGAAGAGCTCTTAAAAGATTATTTTCAGTTCCACCTTTCCATTTTAGAGAAACTACATACCAAAGTGAACTGACCAAAGTGAAAACCAGTCATACCATCTGTATGAAATTTTCATTAATGTGTACAAAAATAACAAATTCTACCATTTTTGAACCTTTACTATGTGCCATGCTCTGTGCTAACAGCTTCACATTTGTCCTCCTGTTTGATATTGATAGCAACCTTAGTAGCAGGTACTACTGTTCTTCTTATTTTGAAGATAAGCAAACAGATTCATAAATGGGAAGCAAGTAGCTGCTGCAAGTCACACTGGTAACATGGGCCAAAGTTAAGGCTAGAACCCACATCTGACTTCAAAACCTGTCATTTAGAATTCAGTCACATTGCATCCTGAACTCAACGTTATGAACACAAAGTGTCTCCTAGTTTCTTCATTCTAAGTACAGGAGATGTTGGTACTGCTTTCATACCTTTTTATTTTTGCTTTTCAAAACTAGGTCTTTATACTATTTTCTTCTTTTGTTTTTATTATGAGCTTTATAAATTAGTGCAGTCTTTAGGAGTTATGAGAAAGAAAAGAGAAAATGCCTTGGAAAGAGCTCAGGGGAACAATGTCAAAGGTTTCAGCAGTCAAGATGGGAAGAAAAAAGTACCGAATGTGGGTTAAATACTTGGATAGAGAAGTGAGGATTAGGTAAGGCCACAACAGTCCCAAAGCAGCATGCATCATCTGGGTGTTTCCCCATGCAGATGGTCAACACCACTGGTACCTTAAAAGTTAAGTTCTCTGGGATAGCATCCTGTCGAACAATTTTCTTGCAGCCTTTAAATGGAATTCCAAATCTGTTGTGCTGTAAGACTATACTATGTTGAAGCCCAGTGAAAGGTTCTCTTGAGGTGCTTATGTACCCAACTTTGTGTCTATGTGGTGGGGGGGGGGTTGGGGAAGGTGGTAGGATGGGTGGTGGGACTAAATCTCCAAGTTCATGCTTGGGAGATAGGGAGAATGGATTCATTTGTAACTACATCAAAACATGAATGAAGTGTCTATAATCTATATGTTGTTCTACCGGATATAACCAAGATTTTCACTTTTAAATTTAAAAAAGATCTGATTCCCTGAAGACGTATGAGGGGAAAATGAAGGAGATATTGAAGGTAATCAACATAAAATTTAAATTCATGGTGCACTCCATTTTAGTACAACAACAGTGAGATTGATTGCCTCTCATTACAGAAACACTCTGAAAGGTACAGGTCTCTTTAATCTAAATTTTGTTGCACCCCATTCATTCTTAATCAAGCAAGCTGAGGCTAATATCTCTTTTGGAAGTTATATGCTATGCAACTTTTTAAACAAGCATGGATCTCTGTAAACTAGAATAACCCTAACCCTAACCCTAACTACAGCTGCAAAAGCAACACAGCAACTCAAGCCTTGGCTTCAGACCCAGAATGTTCAGAACTTGTGCAATACCTCTCTTGAGGCTGCAGTTCAGATGACCTCTGCCCCATACAAGCCAATTCATAATCCAGGTCATATCTTTGGGAAAAAGTACCTGTAGTAAGAGCCCAGAAGGGATATAAAAGAGACTTTGGCAAAATCAAGATAAGCATCATTTCTTTTTTTCTGAAATAAGGCATGCAGGATACATTATTTCTTTTTTTTTTTCCTTTTTGTCTTTTTTACTGACCGGTAACGAGATTGCAACCCTCGGTGTCGCTCCCGTACCGGGGACCGGCAACAGGATCGCAACCCTCGGTGTTGCGCCCGCTCCGCGCTCAGCCAGTGAGCGGGAACCAGTCTCCACATGGGATCCGAAACCTCGGCGGGAGCGCCGCCGCGCTCCCAAGCGGCGCACTCTCCAGTGCGCCACCGGGCCGGCCCAGGATATATTATTTCTAAGTACTAATTTTATTTTTCTTCAGAAACAAGAATGTTATCAGCTGTTTTACTGTAAGAAGCAATACTGGGTCTTTACCACAGTGTTAAAGATAAATGGTTGATTTTTTGTTGAACTCCTGATGTCGCCACTATTTCCCTTCCTCAAGCCATTTGCTTCTTGGAAGTCAAAAGGTAGAGAAAAAATATTTAAAACTATGTTAAAATGCTGCTGGATAAATCCTTGACACACAATAGACACAAATAAGTATTGAATCAATGATGACAAGGAAAACAAAATGCACAAGCACTGGTCATGCAAGCAAGTTGTACAGCTGACTGTTAATGCCACATTTCCCCCCAAATGCATTTTCTGGAATTACAAAGCAGCTTTATAGTTTAATTATATTTGAACAAGGTCATGCAGGTGACCTTGCCACTTTGTAAAATGAACACTGTTCTGTGTTGAGGAGGAGCTTGGCTGAGTAGAAGGAACACAGGCCATCAAGTCCCATGACCTGGGTTCCACTCCATTCCTAAACTGTCACGTGACCTTAGACAGCATCATCCCACTTCCCCGGGTTCCTAATCTGAAGCACAAGGGGTTACATCCTCTCTAAGTTGTAGCATCTCCACACTTTAACAGTTCCCTGATCTAACAAACACAACTAAAAGAAAGAAGAACATGAACAATTAAGCAAAGAGTACATTGGAACAGTGAGCACATGTTTTGAAACAGTCCCATGGAGGAAACTGCCCCTCAGACAACCTCCTGCGGCAGGTCCTCTGTTGGAGGGGCCAGAACAGCCAGGGAAGGAAGCACGTCTGGACCACTGATCCTCTCCAGTTCAAAAACTCTGCTGGAACCTTCAGGACCCAAGTAGATGGATTTCAGGGGACTAAAATTTCAACAATGCAAACCCACTAGAAATTAAGTATCCAACTCAGAAATTAGAAAAATAGAATAAATTCGAAAGAAATATAGAAATACTAAAATACTAAAAATTAGAGCAGAAATCAGGAAACTACAAAGTAAAGATAAATTAAAGAAAATTAAGCTTTGAAAAGATAAATCTCAGAATAGATTGACAATAAAAAGAGAGCGAGAGAGAAGATAATTGTATAAATGAAAAAGGAGACATAACTATCGATAAGGCAAATATTTTGAAGAAATTGAAGAAGTAGTTAAAAATATTCATGGAAAGAAAACACCAGGCCTAGATGGTTTTATTGGCAATTCCACCAAACTTCAAGAAACATCATCTGAATCTTTTATAAACTATTTCAGAGAACAGAAAAACAGAAATATTGGCCATTTTATTTTTCTGAGGCCATTATAGTCTTGATAAATAAAACAAAAACAGTGTTAGAAAAAAACTGTTAGAAAGAAAAATTAAAGGCCCATTTTACTCATGAAGATGAACACAAAATATTCTAAGCAAAACAATAGCAAATCAACTCTCACAGTGTATAAAAATAGATAATACATCATTTATAAGTTAGGTTTATCTCAGGAATATACAAAGGTTTAAAGTTAGAAAATACATAAATATAACCCACTACATTAACAGATTAAAGGAGATAAGCTATAAATACAAAAAACAAACATACCAATTCATGATTTTTTAAAAAAAACTTAGCAAATTAGGAGTAGAAACTTACTTAACCCAACAAATGATATATTTTAAAAATCTGTGATATATACCATCCTAAAGGGAAAAAGTTAGAAGTATCCTCTTTAAAATGAGGAACAAGAGCTGGCCGGTTGGCTCAGTTGGTTAGAGCACAACCTTATAACCCCAAGGTCATGGGTTCGGTTCCCTGTACTGGCCAGTTGCCAAAAAAAACCCCACAAAACTAAAATGAGGAATAAGAAAAGGTGGCCTACTCTTACTCCCAGGTTCTAGCAAAATTAAAGTGATAAGGATTGAAAAAAGAACAAGAAAAAAAAACCTGTCATTTTTTGCAAGTGACATGATTGTTTACATCTATAGACAAATGATTCAAAATAATAGGGAGACTATTCAAGGTGTCTTCATATAACATCAAGATACAAATCAACTGTATCTCCACATACCCCAATATGCACCAGGAAAATTTAAGTCTTTAGAAGAGTCAAGTTAAAATAGTGCCAACATATCAAATAACCAAGAGATAAACATTAAAATATGTGAAATATTGACAGAAAAATTTATAAAACTTTACTGAAGGACAATGTGACCAAAGAAATGGAACAAAGAGCCCAGAGCCAGCCCTGGATAGGTGTCATGGTAGGATGGTGGGGCGGGAAATGGTTATTCACATGGAAACAGGTGAAATCAAGTCACTGTGATTTCTGTACACATATCAAATATAGAGGAATAAAGTTTTTAAATGTTAAAAGCAAAACTTTAAAATATTAAGTTAAAAAAAACATAGGTGGGAACTTGGGTAGGAGGTAGGAAAGAATTTAACATACAGTGCTAAAAATTCAGAATTTCAAAGTTCTGTTCATGAAACTTATCTTAAAGAAAATAACAAGATGGCTACATACTGGAAAAAGATATTCACAATAGTGGGCCGAGCCCGTGGCGCACTCGGGAGAGTGCGGCGCTGGGAGCGCAGCAGCTCCCGGCACGGGTTCGGATCCTATATAGGGAAGGCCGGTGCGCTCACTGGCTGAGCGCAGTGCAGCCAGTCTCAAAAAGGACAAAAAAAAAAAAAAAAAAGATATTCACAATACTAACTGACAAAGCATTGGTATAAAAATATATGTGTTCTTGGAATATCCAGGAATAAATAACTTAGAAAATGGACAAAAAACAAGAACAGGTATTTCATAGAATCTGAATAACATATGGCACTCTATGAAGAAATACTCAAACTCATTTGTGATTAGGGAAATACAAATCAAGATCACACTTAGATATCTTACATCTCCTCAACTTAAAAACTTAAAAGTCTGACAAAATCAAGTATAGGAGAGGACATGGATAAACAGGATCTCATATACATTGCTGGTGGGAGTGTAAAATGCTAACACCACGCTGGAAAACAGTTTGGCACTATCTTCTAAATTTGAACATTCTCACGCCCTATTACTTGGCAATGCTACTCCTAGAAATCTCTTGCACATATATGTCAGGAGATGTGTTCAAGAATTTTCACAGCAGCACTGATTGCAATGACACAAAACTGGAAATAACCAAAGAAGTTATCAATGGGAAAAATGAATTAATCAACGCAGCATTTCATACAAAGAAATATTATACATCAATCAATCGAATTAACTACAGCTAGGTATAAAAATGTAAATAAATCTTAGTAATACAGAGTGAAAAAGTGAACCCCAGAAAACTACATACAGTATGATATCCTTGTTATAGGATTAGAAACAATTAATATTAAATTACATAGTTTTGAAAGAATATAAAGGTGATTATATTTTAAAAAGCAAAGGAATGGTGTCCCGTCCAGCAGGCAAGAAGTTTAGAAGTCATCACTCCAACCTAACAAGAAGTAAAAAGCTGAACGAACTTAAACAATCAATCACTCTTCTCAGATCTGTAAGAGAAATGAGGTCTCAGGGCAAACCACGGTTCCCCCCAAAATTGGAAAGACTGAGAGGCAAATACCAGAGAATCACAACTTACCAGAGCAGAAATCCAGGTTAACTGAAACGTCTGTGTGATTCAGTGCTGGGGTAGGGAAACCTGAACTGTAATTGATGAGCTGTTGGAGGCTAAGTGCACAAGCCTGAGACTCCAGGGGTACCCAGTGAGGGGGACCACAGACTTTTGTGAGTTTCATCTCCAGGAACTCTACCAGGTCCCCACAGTGAACACTTGAGAAAAACCTCTCCAGGGGGTGGGGAAAAGGGACTGCTTTGAAGAACGCCAACACATTTTGCTCTTCCTAACAAGGTCTGCCCTCAGGAGAAACTATTTAACCAGAGCCTAATAAGCTCACGTTTTATCAGAGTCTAACAAGGCTGGGAGAAGGAAAATACCTAACTCCAGCCCATTCCAGCTCTCCTGTCCCACCAAAGGGGGAGGAGGGAAACTGGGAAACACGTGGGAAGTTCACAGTTCAGAGGCATAAACTCACTAAAAGATTGAAAGGACTACAGAACATTTCCCCTCCCCCCATCCTTACCCACCACATTACTAAAGACCTATTTACAGCAGTTCCATTTACCCAGCACATCACGTCCAGTTATCAAGAAAAGATTACAACACATACTAAAAGGCAAAAAACAACACAGCTTGACGAGACACAGCGAGCATCAGAACCAGACTCAGATATGGTAGGAATGTTGGAATTATCATACTGGGAGTTTAAATCAACTATGCTAAGTGCTGTAATGAATAAAGTAGACCACATGCAAGAAAAGATGAGCAGCGTAAGCAGTGAGATGAAAATTCTAATAAAGAACCAAAAAGGAATTCTAGAGATTAAAAACAGTGTAACAGAAATTAAAAATGCCTTTGAAGGGCTCATCAATTGGCTGGACATGGCTGAGGAGAGAATCAGTGAGTTTGAGGATATCTCAGCAGAGAGTGATTTTAAAACCAAAAACAACCAAAACAAAATATCCCAAAACTGTGGGGACAACTATAAAAGGTGAAACATACATATAATAGGAATAACAGGAGAAGAGAAAAAGAAACCGAAGAAATATTCGAAACAATAATGACTGGGAATTTCCCCAAATTAATGTCAGACACCAAATCAAGCAGGATAAATGCCAAAAGAAACCACCTTCCAAACATAAAGCACCAGACCCAGACATATTTACTGGTGGTTTCTACTAAATATTTACAAAAGAAATTATACCAATTCTGTACAATCTCTTTCGGAAGATAGAAGCAGAGGGAATACTTTCTCACTCATTCTATGAGTCCAGCATTACCCTAATAACCAAAAACAAATGCATTACAAACGAAGAAAACTACAATCCAATATCTCATGAACATAGATACAAAAATCCTCAACAAAAAATATTAGCAAATCAAGTACAACACTGTATAAAAAGAATTACACACTGCTACCAAGTGAGATTTATCATAAATATGTAAGTCTGGCTTAACATTCGAAAATTAATTTATGTAGTCCATCATAGCAACAGGCTAAAGAAGAAAAGTTACACGATCAGATCACATTATCAACAGAGACAGAAAAAGCATTTGACACAATCCAACACCCATTTATTATTAAAAACTCTTTGTAAACTGGGAACAGAGGAGAACTTCCTCAACCTGATAAAGGACATCTACAAAAACCTACAGCTAACATCATACTTTAATGACAAGAAACTAGAAGATTTCTCATAAGATCAGGAGCAAGGCAAGTGTGTCTCCTCTCACCACTGCTTTTCAACATAGCTAATGAAATAAGGCAATAAAATAAAATAAAATAAAATGTATATAGATTGTACAGAAAGAAATAAAACTGTCTTAGTTCACAGATGACACCATCATCTGTGCAGAAAATCCGAAAGAATCAACAAAAAAACCTGGAACTAATAAACGATTATATCAAGGCTGCAGGATGTAAGGTCAATATACAAAAGTCTATTACTTTCCTATATGCCAGCAATGAACAACTGAAATTTGAAATTAAAGACACTATACATCATTTATATTAGCACCCCCTAAAATGAAATACTTAACATTAACACTTAATGGTTTTCTCACCATTAAAGTATAACAACATATGTATAAGATCGATATGAGGAAAGCTACACAACTGATGAAAGAAATCAAGGAACTAAATTCATGGCTGGAAGACTCAATACTGTCAAAGTCTCAGTTCTTCTCAACTTAATCTATAGATTTAATGAAATCCAAATCAAAATCCAAGCGATTTTATTTTGTGGACATTGACAAACTGATTCTAAAGTTTATATGGGAAGGCAAAAGACAGAATATTCAACACATACTGAAGGGCAACACCAGAGGACTGATGCTACTTGACTCCAAACATCCTAAAGAGCTACAGTAATTAAGACAGTATCATATTGGTGTGGGAGTAGACAAATAGATCAGTGGAACAGCATACAGAGCCCAGAAACAGACCCACAAAAATACAGTCAACTGATCTGTGACAAAGGAGCAAAGGTAATACAATGAAGCAAAGATAGTCTTTTCAACAAATGCTGTTGGAACAATGGGCCACTCATATGCAAAAAAGTTTGTGTAGACATATACCTTATACCTTTCACAAAAATTAACTCAAAATGGATCACAGACCTAAATGTAAAGTGCAAATTATAAAACTCTTAGGGGATAACATAGGAGAAAATCTAGATGACCTTGGGTCTGGTGATGACTTTTTAGACACAACACCAAAGGCATAATTCAAGAAAAAAAGAACTGATAAGCTTGACTTTATTAAAATAAAAATATTCTGCTGTGCAAATGACAATTTCAAGAGAATTAAAAGAGAAGCCACAGATTGGGAGAAAATATTTGCAAAAGACATATCTGATGAAAAACTGTTATTCAAAATATACAAGAACTCCTAAACCCAACAATAAGAAAACAACCCCATTAAAAAATGGGTCTTTGGGTCTAACACTCCATCAAATCAGTAATACAGATGACCATAAGCATATGAAAAGATGCTCCACATCATATGTCACCAGAGATATACAAGTCAAAACACCAAGATACTACACTACACACCGATTAGAATGGCCAAAATCCAGAACACTGACAACATTAAATGCTGACAAACACATGGTGAAATAGGAACTCTCATTCAGTGCCTGTGGGAATACAAAATGGCATGGCCACTTTGTAGTGGTCGTTTCATTCTGCAAGACAGGTTGGCAGTTTTTTACAAAACTAAACATACTCTTACCATAAGATTGCGTAAGAGCAATCACACTCCTTGGCATTTACTCAAATGAGCTGAAAACTTATGTTCACACCAAAACCTGCACACGAATGTTTATAACAGCTTCATTCATAATTGCAAAGACTTGAAGATGTCCAGTGTGTGAATGAATAAAGAAACTGTGGTACATCCAGACACTTGAATATTACTCAGCACTGAAAAGAAATGAGCTATGAAGCCTTCAAAAGACATAGAGGAAATTTAAATATTTATTGCTAAGTGAACAGAAGCCAATTTGAAAAGGCTACATATTTTATGATTTCAACTATACTATGACATTCTGGAAAATTATGGAGACAGTAAAAAGATCGGTGGTTGTCAGTGGTTAAGGGGGAGGCAGGGAATGAACAGGTGGGACACAGGAATTTTAGGGCAGTGAAACCACTCTGATACTATAATAGCAGATACATGTCATTTATAAATTTGCCCAAACCTATAGAATGTACAACACCAAGAGTGAACCCTAATGTAAACTATGGACTTTGGGTGATAATGATGTAGTAGGTTTATCAATTGTAACAAATGTTACATTCTGATGGACGATATTGGTAATGGGGGAGGCTATGTGTACAGGGGGTAGGCATATATGGGAAATCTCATACCTTCAGCTCAATTTTTATATGATGCTAAAATTGCTCTAAAAAATAAAGTCTATTAAAAAAAAGGCAAAGGGATAATAAACATAAGACCCAGGATAGTGGCTACATAGAATATGGGAGGCAGGGGATGGGATTGGGAGGGAATGCATTGTAGATATGTTATGGTTAATATTCCAGTTTTCATATGGGTAGAGTTTCATGGTTTACTTTACTTTTAGGATATAAGCAAATAGAAATCTAGAAATTCTTGCAAGTATCTGTGGGTGAGGGTGAGTAAATGAACTGATGGTTAGGATTAATCCAATTCTTTTTTTTTTTTTTCCTTTTTGTCTTTTTCCGTGTCCGGCAACGGATTGCAACCCTCAGTGTCGCCCCCGTACCAGACCGGGACCAGCAACGGGATCGCAACCCTCGTGTTGCTCCCGCGCCTCGCTCAGCCAGTGAGCGGGAACCAGTCTGTATATGGGATCCGAACCCTCGGCGGGAGCGCCGCCGCACTTCCCAAGCGGCGCACTATAGCATTGCGCCACCAGGCCAGCCCAGGATTAATCCAATTCTGTGTACCTGAGATTTAATGAATGTGTATAAATAGAATAACCAATATTTTTTTATTAATCATATACTGTTAGAAAAAAGAAAAAGAAAAGAGTCCACTAAAATGTTGAGAGGTTTGGAACAGTTGCAGGGAGAAATTTGTCCCTCTGAGACTGTCATCTGTAAGTTTTGCATTAATGGGGCAGAAAAGAGGGAAGCAAGGAGCATGTATTGTCCAACTTTCTCCAGGTACATAACTCCCCACGGCATCCTGCCAGACCCGATTAAAAGAACTCGAGAAAAGAAAATGACAACAATGAAAAGTCACCTAGGAGTAATCATGATCCCTGTGGCAGACACTTCTAGCTGTGCACCAAAAATTTGTGCTGCCCCTTCCACACAGAGAGGTTGTCACTGAGCCATGGCTGCCAACCGGGGACTACATTTTCCAGCCGCACCTGCAATGGCTAACAGATGGAGTTACAGCCAGCAGAAGGTAAGCAGGAAACTTCCACACTCCATCTCTTTTCCCCTTCTAATTGGCTACAATGAAGACAACCCCAAGCAACAAATGTTGAAGATGGCAGGGCTACTCTCAGCTTGGGGACCAGAATGACTGTGGAGAAGGGCTGTGCCACAAGTGTTTATCCACTTACTTTTGCTAAATCACTAATAATTTAACTGACTACTGTGTGTGAGTCAGTATACATTTTTGGATTTATTTGCTACAGCAGCAAATGTCACTCAAACCAATGTAGCCTCCAACACCGATGATGGTAGGATAACACGAAATAGTAGGGACAGAAGAGAAATTGTGAGCATGGCATAGGAAGAGTCAAACAACTTCCTGAGGCAAGGGGGAATCACTTCACTGAAAATGACTCGGTAAGGCCCAATACTGAAGTCACTCTCCAGTTACACCAGGATCCAGCTGTAAGGCTATGTGGCCCAGTTGTTAAACTCACAGGTTCTGGCATCAGGCTGCTTGATTAAAATCCTGGTTCTTTATCCCACAAATTGCATGACTAGTAACCAAACCCACTTCAAGGACTTCTTGTGGGTTTAAATGAATTAATATATGTAACGGAGTTGGCACAGCACCTGCTTTGCAGCAGATATTAAAGGAAGGTTAGCTGTTGTTATATTATTTTAAGTGAAGCGAGTTTATTTTTTTATTTTTTTTATTATTTTTTTTCCTTTTTGTCTTTTTAACTGACTGGTAACGGGATCACAACCCTCGGTGTCGCGCCCGCCCCGCACTCTACCGGTGAGCGGGAACTGGTCTCCACATGGGATCCGAACCCTTGGCGGGAGCGCCGCTGTGCTCCCAAGCGGAGCACTCTCCAGTGCGCCACCGGGCCGGCCCTGAAGCGAGTTTATTTTTTTATTTTTTGTATTATTTTTTTTCCTTTTTGTCTTTTTAACTGACTGGTAACGGGATCACAACCCTCGGTGTCGCGCCCGCCCCGCACTCTACCAGTGAGCGGGAACTGGTCTCCACATGGGATCCGAACCCTTGGCGGGAGCGCCGCTGTGCTCCCAAGCGGAGCACTCTCCAGTGCGCCACCGGGCCGGCCCTGAAGCGAGTTTATTACTTACAGTTAGGCAGTGAAGGACAGGAAAAGTCTTGGATCCATTGTGTTCCAGTCCCCCAGGGTCATAAAAACTGCCCAGGGCAGATGAAGTCTTGACTGCTTGTCTCCCACTTTGCATCACAGCTGGGGGACCCCAAAAGTTATCCAACCCCATGGTATATACCTCAGGGGCCACAGGACTCATTGGGCAAAGATTTGTAGGACATTCTGCTTCTAGGGGAAAGAGGAACAAAGCCTGGGCCATCCCAGGAAGTTCCTCCTTATCTCAGGATGTTCCATCCCCAGCATATTCTACATGTGTTCTTGAGAACTACAAGCAAGAAAGTGGAGAGAATTAGGCCAGTCCCTGGCCACTGGAGAATCATCCTGCAGTAGGGGAACCCCACTTCTGCAGGGTAACCAGTAGAGTCTTCCAATATCATATATGTGAAAAAATCTTCAAGAATATGGTCCATTTTCTGTTTCCAGGTCTAAAATTATATGGACCATGTGAGGATGCTAACATATTTTTGACATCATGCCTTAACAAATCCACCCAATGGATAATGTCATTGCTTAGCAGGAAAATACTCAGCAGAGGGAAAAGTGCATTATTGCACCAAATGGGATAATGTTCAGAAGATATTTGTAAGTCACAAAAACTAACCTATTTGGGGTAGTAGCCTTGTCATTTTTTTGGCATCATATAATTAATAATAAAGAAATATGTCCCTAGTATTATTTTTCTTGAATAGAAACTTTGTCTAAGACCACTATGATATAATTATGTAATCTATTATTTATGTTTATTGCTGACTAGATCATCATGAATGAGACATAATTCTGAACAAAGATGATTCTTGAAGCCTGAATACTATTCACTGTGGATCGTTCTTCTTACTTTATTGGTCCAGTAGTCAATCAGCTTTGTTCAGACTTCACAGATTACATGTGACAGGTCCAGGTCTAATACCAGGGCCATCTGAATCCAAATGAAGTATACCTCCTAGGAGACCACAGTGTAGAGATTTACTTATTTGCTATTTTGATAAGTTTATAAATGAGAAGTCAGGGTCCTTAATATGTATTTAATTTTCTTCCATGTCTCTTTATGGCTTGATACCTTCTTTCTTTTTAATGCTGAATAATATTCCATTGTCTTGATGTACCACAGCTTATTTATATATTCACCTACTGAAGGACACCTTAGTTGCTTCCAAGTTTTAGCAATTTTGAATAAAATTGCTATAAACATCCATATGTAGGTTTTTGTGTAGACACAAATTTTTATCTCCTTTGGGTAACTACCAAGGAGCATGATTCCTGAAGCACATGGTAAAAGGATGTTTAGTTTTGTTAAGAAAGTGCCAAACTGTCCTCCAAAGTGGATGTACCATTTTGAATTTCCATAAACAATAAGTGAGATTTCCTGTTGTGCCACACTCTCAGCAGCATCTGGTGTTGCCAGTGTTTTGAATTTTGGCCATTTTAATATGTGTGCAGTGGTATCCCATTGATTTTTTAATTTGCATTGCTCTGATTATACATGATGTGGAGATCCCTTCACATGCTTATTTTCCATCTGCCCATCTTCTTTGGTGAAGTGTCTGGTAAGGTCTTTGGCCCATTTATTTACTAGGTTGCTTGTTTTCTTATTGTTGAGTTTTAAGAGTTCTTTGGATACTTTGAATAACCATTCTTTTCATTTGTTTTTATTCTCTTGGGTTTTTTTTTGTTTGTTTGGTTTTTGTTTATTTTTTATTTTTTAAAATAACAGTTCTTTATCAGATATGTCTTTTGCAAATATTTTCTCCATCTGTAGCTTTTACTTTGTCATTATTTGACAGTGTCTTTTGCAGAGCAGAAATTTTTAATTTTATTGATGTCCAATTTATCAATCTTTTCTTTCACTGATTATGCCTTTGGTGTTATATATGAAAAGTCATCAGGAACCCCTCATCTACATATTCTCCTATGATATGTTCTATGAGTTTTATATTATTGTGTTTTACATCTAGATCTGTGATTATTTTGAATTAATTTTTGAGAAGAGAGTAAAGTCTGTGTCTACATTCATTTTTTTGCATGTTGATGACCCGCTGTTCCAGCACCATTTGTTGAAAAGTCTATCTTTTTTCCATTGTATTGCCTTTGTTCTTTTGTCAAATATCTGTTAGACCATATTCACATGGCTCTATTTCTGGGCTCTCTACCTGTTCCCTTGGTCTATCTGTCTACTATTTTGCCAGTAGCACACTTTTTTGATTATGGTAGCTTTATAGTAAGTCTTAAAGTGGGTAGTGCCAGTCCTCCAATTTTGTTCTTCTTCAATATTGTGTTGTCTATTCTGGGTCTTTTGCTCTTTATAGCAACTTTAGACTTCATTTTTTGATATCTGCAAAATAACTTACTGGGATTTTTATTGGGATGCATTGAATCTATACACCAAATTGGGAAGAGATGACATCTTGACAATATTGAGTCTTCTTATCCATGAACATGGAATATACTAAGCCCTTTTCAGATATATGATATGCAAATATTTTCTTCCATTTTGTGGTTGTCTTTTGCTTTCTTGATGTTATCCCTTGAATAGTATAATTTTATCCAGTTCCTTAATGTCTCCATGGCTTAGTTTCCTTAGTTGCAAGACACCACAGTTGGAGGCTGGGAAGTCTAAGGTTCAGGGGACACCATCTGGGGAGGGCTTTCTTCTTTCCAAATCCTTTCATAGTATTATCTCCCTGAGTCCTGATAGCACCCCTGGAAGTAGGTAGGAATTATTCCCTTTTTACAAAGAAAACATCAAGGCTTGGCAAGGTTGAACATTGCTCCAGGTCACAGCCAGCTCTGGTGATTTGAATCTAGTGGTTTTTCCACTATATAATATTGCTTTCCTTGAGACAAAGCTTTGCATGATATCCAGTTCTCTGCAAATGTAGGAATTTTATCTAATGTGTTAGAATGTATCAAATAATCTATATTTGCAATTATTCTTTACTGAAAATTTTTTTTTAATATTCTCAATGAATGGATACAAACTGCTGTGAATTTCTTCTGTTAACAGCTGATCCCATTAAGTCTGAATAGAGGCTCTATAACTCCAGGTTGCTGTTTTTCTGTATTTGACCAAAGATAAAGGGCAGTCATGCTGACACGATTCACCAAAGCCAACAATGACATCACCTAGTCTGAAATCTGTCCACCAATACCCAGGAGGATCAAAGAGGTAATAAAATACATTTGGTCACTGGTAAAATATTTATTTATTGCAGCTAAATCAAAAGCATGCATGTCTTATTATAGCAAGAAGTAGGAACTATGTTTAACTGGTTCTCTTTAATATTCCAGTAGTTAAGCTCAAAGCAGATGTTCAACAAATATCTGCTAATCGTTGATCCCCTAAGTTTCAGGCTTAGAAAAGGAAGATGTAACTAAAGAGATTTACATGTAGAGTAGCATTTTGAAGCTGGCATAGATTTTCTCTATCAGCTCAAGTACTAGGTATCTTTGAAAAATATTCTGACCTTGCATTGAGCAAAGAAAGTAGAGAGTTAACTCATAAGATCCCTTGTTTGACTGACTGTAGTGAGTGGGGTACAGGGGCGTTCCTGGAATGGAGAAGAAGAGCCAATATTGAGCATTTACTATGTGCCGGGCACTGTTCTAAGGGCCACATTTAATTCTCTCAACAACTCATGAGTGGTAATGGTTACTAGGCCCATTTTACGTATGAGTTTGGGTCAGAAGGTTTAGCTTGCTAAAAGTCACACAGATATTAATTGATGGAGGTAGAACCTACAGTCAATCAAATGTGAACATAATGTCCTCAACTGTGTTTGCCTGTGTTGAGGGAAATAGGAAACCTATAATCTAATTGCTGAGCTGTAACAAATACAAAAGTAATTAAAGAATAATTAACTGTTAAGTTATGCACAATTGAATATAACTGCCATCCCAGTAAATGGTACCACTGCTCACCAAGTTGCCCAAGCTAGAAACACAGGAGTAATCATTGATTCATCTACTTCTTTCATATTCCTGAGCAAATTACTTTAAAATTTAAAAAAAGTAGATCTCAGATCCAGCCATTTTGCAACACCTTTTCTTCTTCTTCTTTTTTTTTTTTTTTTACTTCACCCTAATCTAAGACACCATCATCTCACCTGGATTTTAGCAGAAGCCTTCTAATTGGATAATTGGACTCCTTGCTTCCATTCTTGCCCTACTACAGATTATTCTAGAGTGCTTTATTCCAAACTAAAAAATGAGATCATTTCACACATCTACTCAAAACTCCTTACGTTGTTCATCAAAGCCCTACGTGATTTGGGTCCTACTAATCCTCTGACTGGCTCTTTACTCTGCTCCTCTCCCTCACCACTCCACCTTCACTGATCTTGCTTTTCCTTGAACAGGATGAGCTTGTTCTACCTTAGAGCCTTTGCACTTTCTGCTCTCACTTTCCTTAGATGTCTGTTTAAATAGCATGTCCTCCTCAAGGAAGCCTTTAGTTAGCATCCCTTAGCACACCTCCTCCCCCTACCCCCATCACTGCTGCTGCACTGTTTCTTTTCAGAGAACTTGTCTTCATCTGAGAATCTTTTGTGGCAGTAATATTTGTTTCCATGTTTATGGTCTGTCTCCTCATAAAAATGCGAGTATCATGAGGGCAAGAACTTGTCTTTTTACATACTGTACCCCAGTGTCTGGAACAGTGCCTGACCCACTCTAGAGCTTGAATGAACAAGTGAATGAATGGATGAATGATGAACGGATGGATGATGGAGACAGGAGCTTGCTGTGGTGCAGGGACAGAAGGACTCATGAAGAAGATGAGACTTGAGTTTGACTTTGAAGGAGGAAGAGAATTTGGTTATGTACAGAGGAAAAGGGGAGAATTTGAGTCTCATGAAGATGCATGAGCAGAAATCACCATATCAGACTGACCAGTGGAGAATCTTCTGGATAGCAGAGTTTACCAAAGATCATCCCCTTCTGTAAAGTGAAAAATAGAAACACATGGCTTGCCAGCCTGGAGAAATGGCCAGAATATCAAACGCTTCCCATGTGCCAGGTGCCATTTATTATTCATAGCAAGTATATGAAGAAAATTCTATTATTATTCCCATTTTACAAATGAGGAACTGAGGCTCAGAGAAGGTAGATAGCTTGTTCAAGTTTCCACAGGGAGGAAGTAGTATTAATGGGATTTGAACCCAAGCACTTTCACATCAGAGTCCCAAGACTTTATCACAGTACTGTACTAGAACTCTATATTTTAAAAAAAGTTATAGGTGAAAAAAGAAACTCAAGTCTGGTGAAAATTAGGTACAGGGCTCGAACATACAAAACCCACATGATACAGGAACCCCAAACTGAGGAATTAATGAACAAACTGGTTTCAACCATGAAACTCCAAGGCTGTTGCAGAGGCAAAGGCAACACTACTTGTTAGGGACATTTCCACAACTTTAGGTACATAAGAATCTCTAACACATAAAAATGACAACTGCTGAAGATGAGATCACCGCAACAAATCACAGCTATAAAAGCAAATGAAAATGAACCATGCTGAAAGGGAGGCAGAAGTTTCCACAAACAGGAGATGTGGTATCCAACAACACAGGTATTAAAATAATTTAAAGAGATTATAAAACAAATATGTCAAATGTGCTTAAAGAGATCATAGAAAGTATAGATATCATAGTGAAATAACAGAAGAGTATAAAACAGCTGGAGTACAGAATATAAAACGAAAAGTGAACTTGGAAAACCATCAAAATAGCTACCAATAGAAAATATATACACTAGAACTAAAACGTGTTGATTAAACATTGTGTTTTACAGAGAAATTTTTAAAACAAGACTTAGTTGCCCAGAGTGGAGCAAAGAGAAATGGAAAAATAAAAAGAAAATATGGCATGGAAGCAAAGAACATGGAATAAAAAAGAACTGGCATAAGTCTAATAAAAATTCCGGAAGAAAAAATAGAGAATGTAAGGCAACATCTGAAGAGGTCATGGATAAGAATTTTCCAGAACTGAATGAAAACATTGTCACAGCCTGAACAGAAGTAACTCCGTATTGTTAAACCTGTGAATTTAAAAGCTTGTTTTCTCCTATAACCCAACCCGCAGCTAATTTCCAGAACACAATGACCCTTGCTCTCACATTATACACGAAATAATTAGAGAAAAATTATTAACCCAGATGGCCATTCTTTACTATTTTACTAATCTAATCTTTTTTTTTTTTTTTTTTTTTAAAATTTAATTTTTTTTTTTTTTTGTCCTTTTTGAGACCGGCCACACCGCGCTCAGCCAGTGAGCACTGTGAGCGCACCGGTCATCCCTATATGGGATCCAAACCCGCGGCGGGAGCGCTGCTGTGCTCCCAGCGCCCGCACTCTCCCGAGTGCGCCACGGGCTCGGCCCTACTAATCTTATCTTATTTGAGACTAACAGGAACTGAACTCATGGAGAATGAAATACGACGCTTGTCAACTCCCACCTGGGAGTTTTCTTGATGATTATCTGAAACACACAGTCATGTCTACACGTCCCTGCTTGGTCACCATGAATCAGCTTTCCACCACAGACCCCTATAAAACCCTTTGCCAAACCTGAGAGAGGTGGAGACAGTCTTTGAGACATAAGTCCACCATTTCCCCAGGCTGCCGGCTTCCTGATTAAAGGCTGCCTTTCCTTACACCAACTCTATTGAGCAGTGAGCAAACAGGACTTTGGGGTCTCGGTCACAGTATGAGTACTTCTGGCTGGAACAAACCAAGACTTGTCTGGAGGAGGTAAAATAAATCAACAAATGAATGAGATTTGATGAACAGACTTCATATTTGCATCAATAGGTGTCAGATAATAATATAAATATCTTTAAAATGATAGGAAAAATCCAATACTCAGATACCTTATAATTCACAAATGAGAGTGAAATAAAAACACTACAAAGACTACTTCTAGATTTTCACCTAAAACACTACTCAAGGATGTATTTCAATAAGAAGAAAATTAAATTCAGAAAGAGAAATGAAATGCAAGAAGCAGTGTTGAGAAAAGAATTTGAATGCATGTAGGTAAATCTAAATAAGTATTGACTATAGAAAAAATAATAATTTGGGGTATTTTAGAATAAAATGTAACTAAAAGTTTGATAATAATAACATGAAAGATGGGAGGGGGATAACCAAGAAAAACATATTCTGATTTCACTGTATTATTCAAGAAAGCTATATATATTTATTAAGATTAAACTCTGATAAATCAGACAAAAGCTCTTTAAAGGCAATATAACAAAACAGTAACCCAAAACGTGATGACTTTGGAAGAAATTCTTAAGGAAGATACTGGAAAGTACAGACCATAAAGGAGAAGATTGGTACGTATATTAAAATGTTAAATTCTGACAAAAGACATGATAAATAAGAAACTAGACTAGAAGAACAACAACATATTTAACCAAGATTAGTATCTAGAATATATAAAGTGTTTTTACAAATCAATAAGAAACCACTGAACTCAATAGAAAGCTGGACAATGGATATGAACATGCAATCCACAGCTGAGGTAATCTGAATGATCAATAGATACGTGAAAAGATCCTTAACCTTACCAGGAGCAGGGAAATGTATATTAAAACAACAAGATAGTATTTCCCTGGTTTTTAGACTGGCAAAAATTAAAAAGTTTGACAATACCAGGGGTTAACAAGCATGTAGAGAAATTAGAGTTCATGTACATGGCTGCTGGAAATATAATCTGATACACTCGCTCTGGATAGCAATTTGGCAATATCTAGCAAAATTAAAGATGACCCGGCAATTTCATTTAAAGCAGATACTCTAGAGAAACTCGGGAACGTGTGTACAAGAAGACATATGAATGTTTGTAAAAATTACAGATTATCTAAATGTTCATGCAGAGGTAAGAGGGGTAATTAAACTAGTGCATACTCATACATGGCAATATTATTCAAGCATTAAATGAATAAATTTAGATTTACATGCTTTAATAGGAATAAATCTTGAAATGTAATGAGAAAACTAGTTGTAGGTTGATAGGACCTGCTCACAACAGGGCTCCCATCCCTGGATGAGAGGCTCAGGGAAGGTGTCCCAGAGGAATAATATCATCCATGTAAAATTATTAAAACACACCCAAATACTATGTAATTGTTTAAGCATACATACATGAAAGCAAAACTTGAAATAACACAAATCAACTTCAGACCAGGGGCCCTCCCCTGGGAAGACAAAATAGAAAATGGGATCAGGAAGGGAGACCGAAGGGACTTCGACTGTAATATTTAACATTTTTTTTTAAAGTCTGAGCAAACACTGCAAGATGTTAATATTAAATCTGGGTAAGTGATATTTACTACATTATTCTCTGTGTTTTTCTGTGTATTTGGAAGAACTCATCAAAATGGAAGGAGGAAGGTGTGCTAAATGATGTAAAAGCAGGAAGTGATAAGGAACCACAGAGGTTCTTGAAAAGGGTTCACGTCTCATGAAAGGGGGTGGAGGGTGAATGAGAAGCAGGAGACAAAGGACAACATCCATTGTCATTAAACTAGGTGGAGCAATGAGGATTCACACTTGGGAGGTATAAAACGAAATGCAAAGAGGGAGTGAATTCAAAAGATATGAAGGAAGAAAAACGTATGAAGATTAGTACAAATTTGGATATAAGAATAGAAGATTTAAAGATGATGCAAGAAAATAAAGGAAGTATCCCAAAATAATAAATAAATTTAGTTTATATTTTCACTTCAATATATATTTCTTTTTAAAAAATTACTGGGATGTCGGTATTTGAAAGAATTATTGACAGAGACAACAAACTGCACTTGTTAGAAAATGTGGTAGATTAAATACGACCACTATTTCTTTGCTACTGTTTGCATGGAGAGGGGAAGTCTAATTCCCCTTCCTTAAATCTAGGTTACCTTAAAGATTTACTTGATCAGTAGAATGTGGCAGAAGCAACATGTTGAGACTTCGAATGCTAGGTCCTAAGAGTCCTTGCAGCTGCCACCCAGGCTCCTGGATGGAGCACTTGCTCTGGACAAAGTCTGCCACCATGTAAGGAGTTCCCCTATGTTGAGACAGCAATGCTGTGAAGAAACCCAAGCTAGCTCCACAGAGAGGCTATGTGGAGAGGTCAGGAGAGTTGCCTGGCCAGCCCTCAGATGATCAGGTCATCCCAGCTCATGCCAGACATGTGACTGAAAAAGGTTCCAATGACTCTAGCCCCAGCCAACATCTGACCAAGACCCCAAGCAAGTACTTCCAAACAACCCAGTCAGCCCACAGACCACGAAAGATAATAAATTGTTTTTAAACCACTACTTTTTGGAATGGTTTTGCAAAATTAGATAACTGGTGCGTGAAGGAAGATGCAGGTTTAGTTCTTTGAAATGGTGAGTGTGAGGTGTCCACACGTCATGGAAGTAAGGACATCCCACAGGTAGATGGACACATAGGGCATATAGAGCCTTAGTGAGTCATCGTCATACTCATGAGTATAGTCACCTGCTATGGCCAAACAGTGCACCAGGCCTCAGGAACACAAAATCCAGTAAATACAGCCCTGGACCTCATGAACTCACAGTCTAATAGGGAAGACAGGAGACAGACCTGTGCTATGAGGCAAGTGGGCAAACCCAAGGTGGGGGGTGTAGAAGGCTAGAAAAGAGGTCTCTCTTTTCTTGGTGGGGGCGGGGGTGGGAGAAACAAATTATTTTTCCACAGAGTGGTTGCATCAATAAATTCTGAAGGAAAAATACTTAGTGTTAAGCACTGGTGCTCCCTGAGGGAATAAAGACATAAACAATGGGGGTAGAGAGAAGTGCTGATAAATGACATCGTTTCCAGAGATTTGAGGTCAATAACTAGGCAAATTGCATTGCCTTAGCAACTGCCCCATTCGGTAATTTATAAGTTAATCTCAGAAGGACACAGAAAGCACCCTACATACATTACTTAGAAAGCTATTACAAGAAAGAAATAAATTAAAACAAAATGCAAAACATGATATGCAACTTCATGCATTCATCTGGCATTTTTCAAAAAGTTGTATTTCCCTCTAAATAACTCCCCTCCAACTCCTCCCCCATACTGGCTATTCTCTCTATAAAAACAAGGCAGGATTTTGCTTTTTTGGAGAAAAGTCCTATATTTTATAGTTCCCAAATGCTTTTACTTCAAAACCACTCTATAAAGTATACTTAACTATTCCCATTTTACAGGTAAAACACTGAAATTCAGGAGGAAGGAGTGACTTCGCCAGGGTTACAAGCCCGCCATCAGCAGGGTTTGGACTCAAATCAAGTTGTCTACTCCTCTCTTAGGGCTGCCGTGCCTTCGAGGAGGTTCAATGGAGATGGGCAAACAAAGCGCAGATCTACAAGACTATGAAAACCCCACCGGAAGAGAGTGTGACAAAATAGAAGTGGAAGTGGGAGTGTAGAAGTGGGAGCGGAAGGAGGCAGAGCTGTCGGAGCTACCTTGGACGGTAGTGATTTTGAGCTAGATTTCGTGGAAAGTAATTATCTTGTTTTGATGGGGGAAGAGATGAATGTGTGGACCACGTGGGCAGCAGGGTAGCACTGGTTTAATGGGAGTGAATGAGGGAGAAAAGGCTATGCCTGTAGTTATTTATGTCAGAGGTTCTCAACTAGAGATGATTCTCTGCCCCCAGGGGACATTTGGTAATGTGTCTGGGGATAATTTTTATTTTACTGCTGGGATAGGAGGTGCTACTGGCATCTAGTGGGTAGGGGTCAAGGATGGTTGCTAAACATCCTACAATGCACAGCACACTTCCCCACAACAAAGAATTATCCAGCCCCAATGTCATAGTTGCAAAACTATATAGGTTGAGAAACCCTGATCTACACATATTTAGCACATTGTATCAGTCAAGGTTCTCCAGGGAAACGGAACCAATAGGGTGTGTGTGTGTGTGTGTGTGTGTGTGTGTGTGTGTGTGTGTGTGTGTGTGTGTGTGTGTGTGTGTGTGTGTGTGTGTGTGTGTGTGTGTGTAGAGGAGGGGAGAGAAAGAGAGATAGACTGATTTTAAGGAAAAGGCGTATGAGATTATGGGGGATGGCAAGTCCCAAATTTACAGGGCAGTCTTGAAATTCCAGCAGAGTTGATACTCTTACTTTATAAGGGCACAGTTGAATAGCTGCAGCAGAGACAATATGACCCGCAAAGTCTACAATTTTTATTATCTGGTTCTTTACAGACAATCTTTACCAACCCTTGCTGCATTCTATTGCTACTCAAAGTGATCCTCAGATCAGCACCATCAGCATCACTGGAAGCCTGTTAGAAACACGGAATCTCCAGTCAGAATCTGCAGTATAACAAGATGCCCAGGTGATGTGTATTCACATCAGAGCTCAAGGAGCCTTCCTGTGCCTATCTGACCAGTGCCATCCTCTCCAGCCACTTTTCATCCCTCTATTGTTGCTCTTACCCAGCCCTCATCCTCTACATCTTCATTGCAATGCTGCTTCCTCAAGGACGTTCTTTCCTCTTATCCTCATTAAATTATGTCCCCTCTGTGGTTTTCCTCTCATAGTACCTGTTGGGCTAGGGCTCAGACCCTTCCAACCTGTAATACAGACTGGGTCACAGACTACTCACATGCCTGGCTGGGTCACCAGACCCATGAGCCAGGCTGGGTTACAGACCCCTGATGTGCCATGCTGGGTCACCAGACTCCTCACATACAGGTCACAAGCTAGGTAATTGGGAAAGATCCTGGGAACTGTTGGCAGAGTTAACAGGTTCATTCCAACGTGAACTCAGTCCTTTGCTTTCAGCAGCTTCCAGCAGCAGTGGCGGTAGCTTCCTGTTTTAGTCCATTTTGTGTTGCTATAACAGAAATACCTGAGACTGGGTAATTTATAAAGGAGAGAGGTTTATTTGGTTTATGATTCCAGGACAGTTGCATCTGGCATGGGCCTCAGGCTGCTTCTGCTCATGGTGGAAAGTGGCAGGGAGCCAGCTGGTACAAGCAGATCACATGGAGAGAGGGAGAGAGGAAGAGAGAGGCAGAGAGAGGGAGAGGGAGGGAGGGCGGGGGGGAGAGGGAGAGAGAGAGAGAGAGAGAGAGAGAGCACGCCAGGATCCTTTAAACAACAAGCTCTCGTGGGAACTAATAGAGCGAGAACTCACTCATTACTCCTCCCTCCCCCAGGGAGAGCATTAATCCATTCATAAGGGATCTGCCTCCATGACTCAATCAGCTTCCAACACTGCCACATTGGGGATCAAATTTCCACATGAGTTTTGGAGGGGACAACACATCCAAACTCCATCACCTCCCAAGGCATCCTAGGGGCCCTGGCAACAACAGCCTGTAGCAACAGACTCCAGCAGCAGTAGCACCCTCCTCCCCCTGCCAGGGCATCCTGTGGGTGGGGGACACTGTGGATCAGAACCATTGGTCCCTTATACTTAAGTCTGATAATCCAGGACACTTGGGTGCAAGTCAGACAACCCAGGAACACCTGGGTGCTCATGAGCAATTACAGACAACAACCAAGGAACACCTGGGCGCACATGCACAGTTATCATTTACATCAAATGCTTGGCAAGATTCTGAATCCCCCTGAGGGAGCCTGACCATTTCATTTTCCCTACAGCACCATATATTTTTCTTCATAGCACATCTCAAATCTGTGATTAAACTTCATTTGAGTGTTTCTCTCTTCAAAGTCTGTCCCCACACTAGACTGGAATCCTCATGAAGGTGGAGGCTGGGTCTCAGGGCATGGGAAATAGCTCTGAAAAATGTAAAAGTGCACTGGGTGTTGCTTCTAAGAGAGGGACAGCAAAAAGTAACTTTGGAAGTGTAGGGAAAGTGAAAGTAAAAGGTCAGGATCCCTCAGATGTTCAGAATCTTGCCAACCATTTGATGTAAATATGCACGTGCACCAAGGTGTTCCTTGGTTATTGTCTGATGTAATTGCACATATGCCCAGGTGTTCCTGGCTTGTCTGACTTGCACCCAGCTGTTCCTGGGTTATTGGACTTAAGTATAAAGGATGAATGGCTCTGATCTACAGTGCCCACCTGCCCCCAGGATGCACTGCTGGGGAGTGGGGAGGCCACGGGGAGATTGCTACTGCTACTGGAGTCTGTTGCTGCAAGCTGTTGCTGCCAGTGCCCTTGGGGGTGCCTCCGGGAGTCCGCTGCTGCTGCTGGAGGCTGCTGTAAGCTGCTGCTGCTGCTGAGGAAGCTGAGGACTGAGCTCATGTTGGAATGAACCTGTCGACTCTGCCAACAGCTCTGGGATCTTTCCCAATTACCTAGCTCGTGACCTGTATGTGAGGGGTCTGTGACTCAGCCGGCACAGGAGGGGTCTGTGACCCAGTTGGGTATGTGAGGGATCTGTGACCCAATCTGTACAATGGATTTGAAGGGTCTGAGCCCTAGCCCAGCAGGAAGCAACTTCGTGGGAAATGACAAATTAATATGCAGACCAGGGAGGATACAGCCTGCAGGGTCCTGGATGATGAGCGGCCAGGTTAGATTTAATTTCCTCTTTTTGTATTCCAGGCTTAAATATTAGTATTCACTCATAAAGAAACACTGATATGCTCTGTTAAACCTCCACAGAACAAGGATCCAATTTTACCAGCTGTTTATTAAATGAAATATCCATATATATAAAATCAGGAATTTAATTAGGAAGGCAGAGGGTTAAGGATGTGATCATTGCTTAAGAAAGTTGCATTTCAGGGAGCTCTTCTCTTCCAAGCAAGTAAACTCTTAATTACATTCTATTCTCCTTTCTCTCTTACTCACATCTTGCCTCAACTGATTTTTTTCAAGACATCCTTGTGGGGGAGTGAATGTTTATGAATGACTAACTTCTTATATGAAGATTAAGCACACCAGCTGTTCTTGTCTAAAGATCTGTAGTGTCTTTCAAAACAGGACACACTTCAGATGTCTTAAGATGACCTCCTTGGGTCCTGGGCGTAACGCTCACCAGTAATGAGATAAGATCACGGATCTTTACTGGAGAACAAAACAAACTCAAAGAAGGAGAGGAAAAAATGTCAGACTCAACGTGACCCAACAGAGCCTCACAGGTGATTAGAATAGTGCTGGCTGCCATGGGCAGGTGCCTGGCTACACAGTCTGGACTAAGTATCCTTTAGGAGCATTTGAAATACACGGTGGTGATCCCTCCCTCCCCCAAATAGAAGAGTATGGGGTTTAAACAGGTTCCACTGCAAGAGGGAAAGTAGCCTGAAAGTGGAGTGTGGAGACATGGGGTCCAGTCTGAGCTGAGAGGCTTCAGGCCAGTCCATTAACTTAAACTCTCAGAGGCTCATTTTCCTCATCTGTGAAATAAGGTGGTTTTAGTTCATGTACTTATCCATTCACCTGTTTCTTTATTCTTTCATTCAGTTACATTTGTGCACATCTACCACATGATAGGCCCTGTGTTATGCAGCAGGTATGCGACGAAAATAAACCAGACATGGTCTTTGTCCTCATGGCGCTGAAGGTCCATTGAGAAACTGAGGTATTGAAGAGAGAATTACATGGACAAGTGTAAATTTACAGCTGTGGCACTTGTAAAGAAGAGGCTGCCCTGAATCCCATCAGCAAGTCTTGTCAACAGTACCTTCAAAATATATTTCAAATCTAACAACTTCTCACCGGCTCTGTAGTGGATTGAATTATGTCCCCCCCAAACTCACTGAAGCTTGAATTGTGTCCCCCAAGTTCCAAGTATTAGAAACTTAGCCCCCACTGTGACTGTTAAGAGGGTGGGAAATCCTATTATGGTCATTGAAAGGTGGAGCCTTGAAGAGATGATTGGATTGTAGGACTGTGCAGTAGTGAATACTAAAAATGGTGGTCAGGAATGTGATTTTGAGGGCTTTAAAAGGAGAGGAGAGTCTGTCTCTCTCTCTTGCTTCCTCTCACCATGTAATCTGCTTGTACCCACCAGGTGCCCACAGCTTTCCACCATGAGTCGAAGCAGCCTGAGGCCCGTGCCAGATGCAGCTGTCCCAGAATCGTAAGCCAAATAAACTTCTGCTATTTATAAATTACCCAGTCTGAGGTATTCTGTTATAGCAACACAAAATGGACTAAAAATCTTCTCTCTTGTCCGTGGACATCAGAACTCAAGACTCTTTAGCTTTTGGGTTCCAGGACTTATACCAAGGACACCATCGGCTTCCCTGGTTTTGAGGGCTTCAGACTTGGACTGATCCATGCTTCTGGCATACAGTTTGCAGATGACCTATTGTGGGACTTTTCTTCACAATTGCATGAGCTAATTCATCTAATAAATCCCCTCTCATATATTTATAACATATCCTATTGATTCTGTCTCTCTGGAGAACCTTGACTAATACAGAAGACTGGTACCAGAGAGTTGGGGTGTGGCTTATAACAAATACTTGAAAATGTGGAAACGGCTTTGGAACTGGGTGTTGAGGAAAGGTTGGAGGAGTTTGGAGGACTCAGAAGAAGACAAAAAGACGAGGGGAAGTTTGGACTGTCTTAAAGACTGGTTACGTGGTGGCGAGTAGAATGCTGATAGAGATATGGACAGTAAAGGCCATTCTGAGAAGGTCTCAGATGTAAATGAGAAGGGACTTATTGGAAACTGAGGCAAAGCTCACTCTTGCTGTGAACTGGCAAGGAACTTGGCTGCATTGTGTCCATGCCCTAGAACATTGTAGAAGGTGAAACTTAAGAGTCGTGAACCAGGGTATTTGGTGCAAGAAACTTCGAGGTAGCAAAACACTCTGGAAGCTGCATAGCTACTTGTAACAGCCTATGTTGAGTTATGGCAGCAAAGGCATGACATAAAAACAGAAATTAAAAGGGAAGCAGAGTACAAAGATTTGGGAAATTTGCAGCCTGGCCATGTGGTAGATAAACAGAGAGCATTTTCAGAAGAGAAATTCAATGGTACTCAGAAGATTAACACAAAAGAACGGGATTATCAAGAGAAGGGGGAAAGGCCCTGAAGGCATTGCAGAATCCTCTGAGGCCAACCCTTCCATTTCAGGCCCAAGGGCCTAGGGAGACAGAATGATCTTGGGGAACAGGCCTGAGGCACCCTCCATGGGCTTGCTGCCCAGGGCCACCTCGGGATGCTGCCTCCTGTATCCATGCTGCTCCATCCTTGTCTAGATTGGCCTCAGGCATGGCAGGACCTGCAGTTTTGGAGAATAAAAGCCAAAAGCCTTGGCAGCATCCACATGGTGTTAAATCTGCATGTCTGTAGGCTCGCAGAATGCCAGAGCTGGGAAGGCTTGGGAGCCTCCACCCCAATTTCAAAAGATGTATGGAAAAGTCTAGGGTCCCAGAAAGAGATCTGTCACAGGGGCAGAGTTACCACATAGAGCCTGCACTAGAGCAATGTTGAGTGGAAATGTGGGGTCAGAGTTACAGCAGAGAAACCCCAACAGTGCCGTGCCTAGTAGAGCCATGAGAGTGGGACCCCATGGAGACCCCAGACCTGTGGAGCTACCAGAGTGGAACACCAGACTGGGAGAGGTGAAGTGTGGCCTGAGACCAGGAAAGCCATAGGAACAGAGCTGCCCATGGGCTTGGGGACCCAACCCCCACACCAGCATGCAGAGGAGGTTGAACATGGAGTCAAGGTACCTGATTCACCAGCTTTGAGATTTAATGCCTGCCCTGCTGGGTTTCAGACTTGTTTGAGACCTGTTACCCCTTTCTTTTGGCCTATTTCTCCATATTTGGAATAAGAATATGTACCCTATGTTTTTCTCACCGTTGTATCTTGGAAGTAGAGAACTTATACTGATTTCACAGATGGGACTTTGAACTTTGGGCTTTAGAGCTGAAACTAGTTAAGACTTTGGGGATAAAATGAATGCATTTGCATGTGAAAAGGACATGAGTTATGGGAAGCCAGGGACAGAATGCAGTAGATTGAATTATGTCCCCCCAAACCTCAATGAAGCTTGAATTCTGTCCCCCAAGTTTCAAGTATTAGAAACTCGGTCCCCACTGTGACCATTAAGAGGGTGGGAAATCCTATTATTGTAATTGAAAAGTGAAGCCTTGAAGAGGTGATTAGATTGTAGGACCCTGCAGTAGTGAATGGACTAAAAATGGTGGCCAGGGGCGTGGTTCTGAGGGCTTTAAAAGAAGAAGAGACTCTTTGTTTCTCTTGCTCTCTCTTCTTCCACCATCCTGTATTTTAAGACCCCTGGGTCACCGTCGCCACCACCAGATGGACTTTGGACTTCCCAGCCTTACAAACTGTAAGCAAATAAATTTCATTTTCTTTATAAATCACCCAGTTTTATGTATTTTGTTATAAGCAACAGAAACAGACTAAAACAGGCTCCCAACCACATGCGTGCACCATTGCTTCTTGACTGGATTATCACACTAGGACATCTCCCTGACCCTTATCCTTCCTCATTTATTTTTCACACAGCAATCGGAGTGATCTTTGGAGACCATAAATTAGATCGATACCCCCATGTTCAAGATCTCCAGAGACTTTCCATCACACGTACACTAGATTCCAATTCCTTACACCTGGCCCATAAGGCTCTACATGACATGGGCCATGCCTACGTAATCTCTGATCTCACCCTCTTTACTTCCCTCTCATTTCCTCCACTCCAGCCACTCTGGCCTCCTTGCTATTCCCCAGATATGGCAAACTTGTTTCTGCCTGGAAATGTCCTTCCCCACCCCTGATAGACTCATGTTTTGCTCCCATATTCACTCAGGTCTCTGCTCAAACATCACCTCCCCAGAGAGACCTTCCTCACCACCTCCTCCCACCTGCCATATAGTCAATCACTAACCTTTAATTAAGATGGCAGTTAATACCACCTGGAAGTTATTCGTTGACTTCTCTATCACTTGTATCCTCCCTGGAGGTGGAACTTTGTCCATCTTGTTATCCAGCACTTAGAAAAGGACTTGTAAATAAAAAGATTCTTAATAAGTATTTGTTGAATTATTATATACTATGATGACATAAAGTCACCACATAATAAGGAGGACTGATTAACTCAGAGAGGTCAGGGAAAGCTTCCTCGAGGGAATGCTATTTTAGTTAATGCTGAAGGAATGGTGAGAATTAACCAAAGATGGTGAGAGTTAACCAGGACAAGAGGAGTCTGGTGCTCCAGGAGGGGAGACAGCTCATGCAAAGGTCCTGCGGCAGGAAGAAGAAAGGTGAGGTCAAGGAACCAAAGAAAGTCCAGTATGAATAGAACACAAAGAGCAAAAGGGAACATGGCACTGAATGAAGCTAGAAAAGAAGCCAGGCTGTGCCTTGTTTTGCAGGATCTATTAGTTATTTCTATCTTTACTCCAAGCTCAGTGGGAAGTTATTAAAGAACTTAATTGTGGGAGAGGGTGGAGGAAGAACCAATCAACTTTGCCTATAAAAAACACTAGAAATTATTTGTAAGATCCATTTCTGCTCTGAAATTTTAGGATTCCATGAAAAACCAAGTAGCAAAATGAGAATGGACTTTTGAAAGTGTTAACCAAAGTCAATTTCAATGAGAGAGATTTAAGCTACTGAGTTTTGTGGCTTCTCAAACATCACCACTTTGGGACTTTGTTCACATTGAGTTCAGCACTCTTCCTTTCTTCCCTCTTTTAAAAAAAATATTGGGTCAAAATTTCCTCTTACCATGAAAAATGACTTCTGAACTATTATTCTGACCATGCAGGGGTCTAAATTGAGTGTCAGCATTGGAAGTTTCTAGGCTTTTGAAGTACACCTTTCCAGCTTACCCAGGAGAATAGACATGGAGCAGTGTCAAAGCCTGAGTGCTACCACATCCTGAATTCTAATCTCCCCCACTGGCCAGCTGTGATTCTGAGCAATCGAAGCACCTTGAAACCTCAGACCCTGATTTGCGGAAGGGGGACAATGATGGCACTTTCCTTACTGAGTTGTTATGAGGATTAAATGAGATCGTGTAGATAAAGTGCTTAATTAGCACTGAATTAATTGATGTAAAAAACTCCCTGGATTGGAGTATTCAAAGATCCACGTTGTGAGGAACCAGAATTAACCATCTTCTTCTCCTGGTTCTAGCCCAGCCACATCTTGCTTACTGGCTGAAGCTTGTGGCATGGCCACAGCTGTGCATGTACAGCACACATCTCCTTTCTCAGTGGGGAGTTTGGCAGATATGGAAGGTATGAAATCACAACCTCTTTCTTGGTGCCCGATGCAGTACCCAACTCAATAACTTTTGTTGCCACTGAGAGGGATAACAATGGAACATCTATGCTTAATTGCAACTTTCTCCATGAAGAAATTGAAAGACCTGATGGAGCACCAGGAAATAAAATTAAGTAAACAGATAAATGAAACCCTCAAGCTTCTGGAAGTAAAAAGGAATCTATATAAAGTATTTTGCAGCTAAGAATACATATTTATGGATGTAACTATTCAAATTCTATCCAAGAAAACAAGGTGGAACTCCAGCATAGACAACAGCATTAACTATCGGTTTACCTATTTTTCTTGGTATAGTGACTATTATTTACAAGTGACTATGTGTGCCCAAATGGTTGGGATATATAGAAACAAATGGGATTTACAAACTTTGTGTGTCTGGGGTGGGGCAGGGCACTCCTGGCCCAGTGAACTTGAAAACTGTTTGCTATAGACTTTTTTTTTTATTACAGTTTTAAGACTGTACTTTTTAAATAGATTAATAAAAAATTAAAAAGGCACACGACCATAAGTATATTGTTGTTGATTTTATTAATACCCTGGTTCACACACAAACTCTATCAAAACCAGGTTATAGTTCTCACAGAACAAATCCAGCAAATATTGCGTCTAGTCATACAAAATTAACTGGTGTACCTGTTAGTTGCAAACAAACTTTATAGAAATAGAATATTTTCTATTACTTTAACCAAGAGATGTTCTCCCGTAGGAAAACTAATAAGAGCAGAAAAAATTAAAATATGTGGCACTTTGCCCAAGAACTAGAACTCATTAGGGAAAATTAATTGAGGTTATTCTAATTTGTTACAAGGGTACATGAAGGGGCAACATGTCCTGGTACACAGCCCAGCAGTGATGAATTTCAATGAAGTTTGGCAAGAAAGCCATAGGGTTATGTCTGCTATAGATGATTAGGTAAGTGCTCCAAAGCAATAACTTACCAAAAAATACCTAAAAGTCCTTAAAGTGTGCAGACAGCTCCCTGAGGTGCTATTATATTTACAAACCAATTATATACTTAACTTGCTCCCCACTGCTAAAATCTAAAAAGTTCTTTGCCTTAATCATTGACCAGTGCAAGCCAATGAATTTGTTTAGTGTTTGCCTGAATCCAGTTAAATCACCTACAAATTTGCATCTTTGTTCATGAGCAATTGGATGACAGTTCCCTGGAGGCCCAACAATTAGGTGCTTTAATGCTGCTGCATCAGGAAGATGACAATAATCATGAAGAAGGGACGAAACCAAGGAGGAATTGCAGTGGGGAATAATTTACCAAGGCAAAACTCTTGGAAAAAGCTCCTCAATTTAGAAACTGGATTCATGGCATTAATCCAGGGAATGCGGATGATGAAGCTTGAGGAGAAGGATTGTTTGGAAGAAATTGTGTGAGTAAATTAGATGCTATTGTTATTATATTTCTTACATTTCAAAAAACACATCTCATGCAAGGTTTGAAAGGACATCAGAAAAGCAGGATGCTTTTAGCTAAATAACAATTTCTTCCCTCTGGGTTCCACTCAAAGTCACTATATCGAGGTATCCCTTTTACTTACATCTCTTAGAATGTGGTCTTTACTGTCTTAAAACATCACAGGGTCAAGTCAAGCATAGTCGTATCATGCTAAATTCAAAATAACTATTATTTCTTGAGAACTAATTATGTTTCAGGAACCCCAAATCCATAATTTTCTCAAATCTTCTCAATCACCTTGTGATTGGATATTACTTCTACTGTAGACGAGAAAACTAAAGTTCAGAGAGGTTATGTGACTCGCCCATGGTCATCAACTAGTAAGGAACCTGATTTCAGCTCATTTAGTAATACAACAGGTATTTACTGAGCATCTACTAAGTGGCTGGCACTGAAGACAGCCTGGTGAACTTGAAGACTAAGTAACCACGGTTTAGTGGGAGAGCAGTATGACTAAGGAAGCCCAGGTACTTTGGGAATCCAGGGAAGGGTACCCTTCCTAGCAGAGAGGGTTGAGTAATGCTTTCCCAAGGAATACACATAGCAACTAAGCCCTAAAGGGAGAGAAGCAGTCAGCCAGGTTTAGAGTCTAGAGAATACCATTCTAGGAAGAACAAGTTCCAAATGCAAATGGCAAGAGATGGGAGAGAGCAAGTTCTCCTTAAAGAGCTGGAGGATTGGGAGAGGTTGCAAAGAAGTAGGAAGGGGCAAGGCAGGAGAGATAGATGAAGTTTGGATGGTGGGAGAGTTTAAAACAGGATAAGGATTTCAGATTTTATCCAAAGCCACTGGAGTGTTTTAAGCAGAGAGAAGATGGTTTAAGGAAACTCATTGAGGCTGAAATATGGAGAATATTAGAAGGGGAGTGAGACTAGAGGTGGGGGGCGGGTAGACTAGGAGGCAGGTACAGTCTGAGTAAAAGAGGTGATGGTGTTTGGGGAACTAGGAGCAGTGATGACAAGGAGAAGGGAGAGAAGTTTGTAGAGATTATTAGGAAATCCTTAGGATTTGGAGATTGATTAGATGGTATTGTCGATGAGGCCTAGGGAGAAGGATGGGGATTCAAGGCTACATCAGTGTTTTCTGACAGGGCCACTGGGTTGTGCCACTCACAGGAAAGGGGAAGGTTTGTGGGGAAAATAATAAGTACTCCTTGGGGACTGCTGGGTTTGTGATGCAAGATGTTCAAGTGCCTTGGGGCAGTTACATACGTGTGTGTGTGTGGGGTTCTCAGGAGAGGCCTGGCCTGGGGTATGGATTAGGAAGTCATTGGTAAGTAAATGGTGATCAAACCTGTGGAGGGGATAGAAGCACGCAGGAATACAGGGGGGCAGCTCCATCTTCACAGAGCATGTATGTCTTAGTCTGTTTCTGTTGCTTATAACAAAATACACAGACCTGAGCACTTTATAAAGAAAATGAAATTTATTGCTTACAGTTCCTGAGGCTGGGAAGTCCAAAGTCCAGAGAACACATCTGGTGAAAGCCTTGATGGTGGTAACAGTGACAGCAGAGTATCACGATGCAAAAATGGTGCAGCACAGAGAGACTAACCTCCCCATTCACTCTCCTTTTAAAGCCCTCCAAACCACACCCCTGACCACCATTATTAATCCGTTCACTACAGCATAGTCCTACAATCTAATCACCTCTTCAAGGGCCTACCTTTCAATTATAATAGGATTTCCCACCCTCAACAGTTACAGTGGGAATTAAGCTTCTAATATATGGATCTTGGGGACACAATTCAATCAACCCACAGCAATGTATTTGAACCACTTCCCATAACCAGAAGAACGTGCTCTTTGTGCTATTTCTCTAATTATGGGGTCACACTGAGTCTTCACTAATATCTCCCTCCATTTCCCATGACACAGTTTCCATAGAGCTGATGGGAATTCAGGATCAGGTTATGACCAACAAACTAACTGACCCAGATACGAGTGAAACAGCATTGGCTAGAAACAAAATTCTGTTCACTAGGTGGAAACAAGAATTCCATTCTTGATTTAATTTTTGGCTAGAATGGCATCTATAGTATATTTATAGCTAAACATAAGCTATATTTTGCAGTATAACATTTACTGTGTTTACTAAAATAGCTAACAAGCTAACAGTAGGTTGGGTTCCTTCAGAAACACACCCTGTACAAGAACACAGGCAACTAATTTATCTGAGATGGGATTCCTGGAAGCTCTGGTAGAGGAGTGGGGGTGGTGAGACAGGGAAGGGAAGGAAGCTAATGTTAATGAGCAAGTACATTACCACTAGAGGCACCTGCAGCACAGTTTCATTGGGCAACTCTGGAAGAATGTATAGATCGTACCTCAAAAGTTGCCTCCCCCAAGGTGTGAGAAAATGGAGTATTTACTCACCAACTTCCATCTGTTATTGGTTGAGAGGCTGCTCCCAGGGGTGTTAACTTCCAGCCCCTTCTGGCCTCCCCACATGGGTCAGGCATGCTCCCAAAGCCAGAGTGAATGCACAGGGGATCTGGGCAGGGCTCTGACACCATCTGCTAGCCAGCAGAGTAGAAAAAGCCTGGACATTGAGGGAATCTGCTACAATGTATGACATCTTCTTCTTAATATTATAGATTTTATAACTGTCCCAGAAAAAATGTGGAAGTAAATGAGATTATAGAGTTAACTACACATGCTGGCTCAGGGTGAGGTCGGGATACCAAAATATGGTATATGGACCATTTGACCCACTGTGGATTTTTTTCCACCAAACAATAATGGCCAGAAATGACTATGACATGCTAATGATCTTCAAAGTTCTATTATATTTGGACTCAAATAATGGAGACTTTCAGTTAGAATTTCTTGCCAAACATTAATCAAGTTGTTTTTAAAGGATTCAATAAGTGATTAGCTTATGGTTTTTCAAGCCAACACAATGCCTTTGCCAACTGACTCTGGCAAAATATTTCCCCTCTAAAGTCTAGGATACAGTACTTAGAGTATTACAAAAACATTTTCAAGTCAAATCAATGCCCAGATCTTCAACTCTAAATGGTTTAAGAGAGGTTAAATGTATATTGATTTATACTTTGTGACTTAAGGAGAATGTTGAGGTTTACATTCACAAGACTAAGTTAGATTTTTTATGTTCTATTTTTCTTCCCTCCCTTCTATTGTTTGAGCATTTGGGGAAAAACTTTTCATCACATTGCAAAATTATATCAGTAAATTTCCTTAGACTTGTTATTTGTAACTGTAAAAAGTATTAGCTTTTAGGGTTATCTCAGTCAAGACAACTCATAAAGGTAAGATTTATAGTTAGTAATGGTAGAATAACTGTTTCTTGTTTTAGCAAGACTGAACATCAGAAGCAGAGACAAAAACAAAGGAAATACTGCCTCCTTTATCTTGCCCTAAGATTTTGCATGTTAATAGATTTTCCCTGAGATTTTACATGTTATGAATTTTCTAAGTGCCCTGAGATTTTGCACATTATTGGATTTTCCAAGTGTAATTGCTCCAGCTTTACGTGAAAAGCACATGTAAGCCAGATTTTTGAAATTTCAAAGGTCATCAATTTACCAAATATTTATTGAGTACCTACTAAGTGCCAGGTACCTTGGGAAGCATTAGAAATATGACAGACACAAGAGATCTTTTATTCTGCACCTGACTTAGATTAGCTAAATGGAATCTTTTTTTTTTTTTCCTTTTTGTCTTTTTCCGTGTCCGGCAACAGATCGCAACCCTCAGTGTCGCACCCGCACCGGACCAAGACCAGCAATGGGATCGCAGCCCTCGGTGTTGCTCCCGCACCTCGCTCAGCCAGTGAGCGGGAACTGGTCTGTATGTGGGATCCGAACCCTCGGCGGGAGCGCCACCGCACTCCCAAGCAGCGCACTGTAGCAGTGCGCCACCAGCCGGCCCGGAATCTATTTTTATTCATGTTTATCTCTTCCAAATTTCCGTGACACGGCCTTGGGGTTACCCTAAGAAAAGACCAGTTTTGGAAGGAAGGTGAGGCACCAGGAAAGTGAGACAAAAACTCTGGCTATTATTTTTTCATTTAAAAAGTTTGGCTTTTATTTAGTTACTTTTTTTTTTTTAATGTAAAGGCATAACAAAATGCCTTTTGCTTAACAATTTAGGTTTGCTTTGAACAGTTAAGGGTTGCTTTGGGGATCCTTGTTTTAAAATTCTGAAAATGCAGCTATAATACCCTTCTGCTAGGTAGGCAGAAAAATATTTTTTATTATCACAAAACCATATTCAAAGAAACTAAAACACTGAGTGCACTTTTTAAAATCTTCTACCTGCAGAAACCATTTGACTTCTCTAGGAAAAGTTTCCTCACACTGTAAAGCCTAGGATATGAAAAAATATATAATAAAATCAGAACAGCCACAACTCCCAAACATCTCTTCCAGGCTAGCAGCATGCCTGAGTGGCAGGGCTTTCCTTAAATGATCTTCACAAACTGGAACACTTCCAGGGAAAAGGGACGATTACAATGTCTGGCAAGTCATTTGTTTCTGTTAATCATGTGTTATACTCCATGGAAACATGCTATTTCAGTGAGGTCAGAACATTGAATAAAATTGAGCTCAATATTAACTGAATTATTGGGAACGGTTCTATCTGCCTGATTCTTGAGCTTTACCACTAGATCACCATCACCGTCTTCCTCATTTATTCAGCACTTGTGCTCAGCATTTTATAAGCATCTTCCTACTCGTTCTCACACATCCCTGTTAGGTATGTAGGTTTCACTGCCCCATGTGACAGGTGACAGAAGTAAGACTCAGAGAAGTTAAATAATTGTCCAAGTTCATCCGTAACTTGAATCTAGACCTGTCTGAGAGCAAAGCTAAACCATTTCCTACTTTACATAACAACAACAACAAGGTCAGGAAGGGAGAAAAAATATTTTGGCTAACATTTGATCACGCCAGAAAAGTCTTGTATTTATAACACTTAAGTAGAAGTAGAAGCATAGAAAATCTAATCTTCATACTTATTTCTTGGAATTGTAGGAGTGAGCATTCTTTGATTGCAAACACATACTCATTAATCTGGACCACTTTCATTTATTTGCTGGGGGTACAACTAACGATCCCATATTTTTGAGAAATTCCAGGAGCAATTAACTGACAGTTCTTTCATCATTTTTAGGATGGTAATATTAGTGGAACTGTATATCACACTGTGTGTACAGATGAATAAATAACGCACCAATTTCTATTCACAATTCTTGTAACCTGACCTTCATTTGGTGACAGTTAGCTGCTCTTGGTACTTCTATACAAATAAATAACTAAATAAATCCTTTTTGCATTAACATTCCAAATATTCAAACTTTCTGAAATTCAAACCATCTGAAGGGAACAGGAAAACTGGAAATTGCAAATGTTTTATATTTAACAATGGTATTTGTGGAGAATTTTTTTACAAGAAGATTTAGCAAAATTCAAATGTTTTTGTTACCAAAAAAAAACCGCTAAAGATGATTCTCCAATGAATGCTTAACATAAAATCTATTATGAACATCATAAAATTTGATTTTACATGGCACAACATCCAAAACACACCAATTTGTGGAAAGCAAACTTTTCTTTTTTCTTCAGGTTCTCCTCTGCACTTGTAGTTTTTTGAAATAAAATGAAGGAAGAGGGAGGGCATTGACAACTTCTTTTATAAGGATAAAAACTTTTAAGGCCTGTATTTCAAAGCACTTTATTTAGAAGTTTCAGGATTTTATGTACGTGAGCCTGTCTGTGGAGACACGAAACAATGGGTTTAACATTGTAACTTCAAAATGGCATATTTGAAAATTTTATATTAAAAATACTACTCATCATAAAGAAGTACGTTTAAATAGTTAAAAGGAAAAAAAAATAGGACTTATCAAATATATACTTTTTAAAAAAGCCACATGACTGCTGAATTCTATAACTATCGAAATATGTACTAAAAGACTTCTTTTTTTTTTTTTTTTATTCCTTTTTGTCTTTTTTTTTACTGACTGGTAACGGGATCGCAACCCTCGGTGTCGCGCCCGCACCACACTCAGCCAGTGAGCAGGAACTGGTCTCCACATGGGATCCGAACCCTCGGCGGGAGCGCCGCTGCGCTCGCAAGCGGCGCACTCTCCAGTGCGCCACCGGGCCAGCCCTAAAAGACTTCTAACATCCTTCCTGTCTCAAGTATTATGATTTTCACCATCTCAGATATTCTTAATCAACATCACCACCCCTTTCCCCTATCAACCCCCACCACCCACTGACAAATTTCCTTTTTGTCTTTTTTACTGACCGGTAACGGGATCGCAACCCTCGGTGTCGCGCCCGCACCACACTCAGCCAGTGAGCAGGAACTGGTCTCCACATGGGATCCGAACCCTCGGCGGGAGCGCCGCTGCGCTCGCAAGCGGCGCACTCTCCAGTGCGCCACCGGGCCAGCCCTAAAAGACTTCTAACATCCTTCCTGTCTCAAGTATTATGATTTTCACCATCTCAGATATTCTTAATCAACATCACCACCCCTTTCCCCTATCAACCCCCACCACCCACTGACAAATGTCCTCTTTAAATATCTCCATACAGTAGACTTCTAAAAAGAGGCATGAAAGATCTTTATCACAAAAGGATACAGAAGAAGAGAAAATCACTTCCTAGTTCCAGTATTTTCCCCTCTTCCAGCCTGCCTCCTCCCCTCATCAAAATTATTTACAGTAGATATCGAGCCAGGTCGCTGGGGTGGCACTCACAGCAGAATGTGACTGGGAACTGCTAAAAGGGTGCATTTTTTCTGCTTCCCCCACCTCCCCTCAGACAGCAGTAAAAACCCAACCGTCTTTAGTAAATTCGTGCGAGGTGCAGGAACAAAAGCACAGGCTGAGTATGTACAGGCTTGGGAGTGACTTTTCCCGACCGGCCAACCTCATTCATTCGTGTCCCCAGCAGTCCTGTGCGCCTGCCACGCGCCAGGCCCTGTGCTGCTGGGCGTGGGGACGCACCGCTGGGTGAGGCACCTCGCAGCCTCCCAGGCGCCCCCGGGGTGCAGCGTGCTGCAGTTTCTCCAACAGTCGACGTGGATACCGAAAAGGAAGACGAAGTGAGGGCAGCTAACTCTGCCTGGAAGTGGCGAAAACCCCCAAAGGAGGCGATTTTGAACTTCTGAGATTCACTTCTTTCCTGCCACTGCGGTCCTTCTCAGACACACCCCTCTACTCTGGCCGGTACTGACCCACTTGCAAACCTAGTTCTGGCTCCTGCCGTCGGGAAGGACTTCGGCGACTGGACTTACCTCGGGGAGACTTGCACGCGGCCCCCAGCCCTGCACGTCCCAGCCCCGGGCGGGTTCCCCCGGAGCGCACCCCGAGCAGGCAGAGCGAACGCCGGATCGCAGCGCCGAGTGTCGCCCGCCGCGCGCGGGGAGACCGTGGGGACCTCGCCGGATCGCTGCGCCTCGTGCCCCGTGTGTCCCGAGGACGAGCGGGTGGCAGCTCCCACGCCTCTCCTTGCTGATATACAAACGCTTCTCCCCGCCCCGAGCCCGACCCTTCCCCGCCCCGGCGGCCCCGGGCCCAGCGCGCGTCCCGCGGGAGGGGGGCGCACTCTTCGGGAGGTGACGGAAGCGGGAGTGGGGGGATCCTGGGGGCTGGGACTGCCCAGCTGGCTGCTCCCCTATGTGGAGCTCCTACCGTCAGCTCGCGACCGCGACCGTGGAGGAAGTTGAGGCGGGGAGATTGGGGCGTTCGTAGCACGCGCCTTCTCTGAGCCCCGCGGACAGGCAGGGCGCGCGGAACCGAGGCCCACAGAAGGGAGCAGCTCTGCTCCAGCTGTTGGAGCTGCTGTGGTTTGGCGGCTGTACCTGCGTTCCAGGTCTTCTTGCAGAAGGCAAGGTCTAGCAAGGGAGCCCGAGGGTCTTTTGCCCCGTGATTGAGGTCAAGCGCCACCATCCCTTCACCACCGTCCCCCACTCCCTTCCGAATTCAGGAGTCCAGAGGAAAATACCCTCAACTCTTTGGTCTACTGACCTTTTTCTCTTCTCGCTGTCTGTCCATGCATTCATCTATCCATTTATTCATTTCACAAATATTTGAGCCCTGCTGTTAGATGCTTGGGATACAAAAGCAACTAAATTCGGGGTCTCGGCTCACAGTCTGGTTGAGGAGACAGACATGGAAACAGAAAACGGGGTGGCCATCTCTCAATGATGTGAGTGATGCCATGAGAACACAGAAGAGGGGATCCCAAGTCAAAGTTGGAAGGCCAAAAGAAGCTTCTCTAAGGAAACTAAGTCCAAACCGAAATCTAAAGATTAAGCTAGGCATAAAAGCAGGGAAAATAGGGTCCCAGGCAAACAGAACAGCAGCTGGGAAGACAGAGGGAGCACTGCCCCTCTTCAGGGGAGCCAAAAGTTTGTTTAATTGTTAAAATTTGCTATTTGCTGTCATCCTAAGAAAAGAAATATTTAGAGAGATAAACTTGTAAGTGGTGGAACTGGATTTAAAGGCAGGCAATCTAGCTCTGGAGTATGTGTTTACCCACTATTCTGAATATAGCACCGAGTGTCAACTTGGCAAATGCCAAGTTTAAAACAGAGATTGACATGGAACAGGGATGGTTCTGGAATCAAGTCTCAGCTGGACTTCTCACCAGCTGCAACTTTGGCCAAGTCCTTGACCTCAGTTTCTTTCTCAATGGAGTGTAAATAGTAAAGACAGTCAATAGTAAATGTCCCTCATCGAGTGTCCTGGATCAGGAGGCTTCATGTTCTGATTCACAGACTTGACAAAGCAGCACCAGAACAGGTGGCTTCAAAATGGTGATTCCTCTGTGGACCCCTTGGCTTTGCACAAGGAAGGTTGGGAGAACATGGGAACAACAATGACAAAAAGAGCAAACATGCAGCCTCTCAAACGATTGCTTTTAGGTCAAATGATTGAAATTAAGCATTTCAGGTTTTCATATTCTCATATAGTATCACTATTTTTAAAAATACACTTTACAACAAAGATATGCTTTCTTCATTCCAGGGTCATTACTGAAAGGGTCATTATTGAAAAAGTAGATGTGATTCCTGGGTGGCAGGGTTTTTAGCCAATTGCCAGCCTATAGAAAGCTACTTTTAAAAGTAGATTTGCAACGATGCAAACAATGCCCATCCTATGCTAGCCCCACAGGAAATCCAGTCTGATAGATGGGATCCTGGGAGTCATGAGCCTGTGACCCATGATCCAGCCAGGACCCATGATCCTGTCAGTCCAATGGGAAGACTTGATAGCACTGCCTTAGCAAGCTGAATCCCTTTGACATACTGTTTTGAGACATCTCAAAACACTCTATCTGATGCCCTGGACCTTCTGAGGTCCAAACCAGTATTCATAACTGGATCAAACTTGGACCCAAATCCAAAGAATTAGTTCCTTTCAACTAGTCTAGAGCAAAAGAGAAAGCAGAGAGGTCCTTGGATTTCTAAATGCAGGTGGTTGCCAGAAATGACTCCAGTTTTTTACCATTGTGCAACCCTTCATTTTTGGACCAGAGAAATGATGCGGCAAGTAGCCAGTGTTCTCTGCTGTACTTCTGGAGCTTTTTCAGGAACATCATAATTTAAGAGGAAGTGTGGGTGCCATATGTGTTTGAATTGGTTTTTTAAAGCCCATGACAACTTCATCAAACTGGTCATTAATGACATCAGAAGACAAAGGCAACCCTTCACTTAAACCATACATATATGAGCTGCTGTTTTAGTTTCCTTTCACTTATAAAATACCTGAAACTGGGTAATTCATAAAGAAACAGAATTTCTGTCTCACAGCTTTAGAGGCTGGGAAGTCCAAGGTCAAGGGAGAACATCTGGTGAGAGCCTTCTTCTTGGTGGGAACTCTCTGCAGAGTCCTGAGGCAGTTCAGAGCATCACATGGCAACAGAGTGCAAGAGCATGTGCTCTCCTTATAAAGTCCAGGTCCACACCCACGATAATCCATTCATCCATTAATGGATTAATCCATTCATGAGGACAGAGCCCTCACTGTCCAGTCACCTCCCGAAAGCTCCACCATTCAAATACCACTGTCAGATTTCCCATTCTCTTAACACTGTTACAATGGAGATCTAGGTTCAGTATGAGTTTTGGGGGGGAAATTCAAAATGTAGTAGCTAGTCTACCATGACAGTGTTGGGGTGGCTCTGGGAGCATTGTTCATTCATAATTCGAGACTTTGGGAGAAAGTCAGCTACCATTAACCTTGAAAGATCTTTATTGATTTCTGAAATGTCTCCAGAACTCAGCTCACCTAGTTCTTCACACTTCAGACCTTCAAGCTACTGAAGTTGCCTTCTATTTGGTCTTCCATAGTCCAATCCTTCACTCATCCCATCCCACCCAACTCCTTCCGATTCATCCTTCATTCTTCTGACAGAGGAATCTTTTTTAACCACACATCTGGTTAACCACACTGCTGACTTAATGCTCTAAAGGGCTCCCCACTGCCTGGACAGCAGAGCCTAAACTCAAGACTTTTTATCTCTCTCCCAATCCTTTCTTCTTGTCTCATTTCCTTCCATCCTGCCATACTCCCACCACTAATTGTGAGCTTTGGTGCCCTAGTAATGACCCACATTGCTTGACCTCATGCTGCTTTAATATCTCCTCACCATTGTCAAGGCTGTTTCCTCCACATTCACTTATTCATTCATTCAGTAAAATATATATGTTGAAAGATTTCTATGGGCCAGGAACTGTGAAGAGTGTAATCATTTTTATAGTGATAATCTACATATTTTGTTCATCATAAATTAAAATAATATACTTAAGACAGACATCTTATTTGGGTTATTAGGATCTATTTGTTTATCAAACATGGAGTAGATACTATATTGGACATAAGGATGCAATTAGCCATGGTCTCTGCCCTTAGGACCTCAGAGCCTAGTGTTGGGGATGGATAAGTAAGCTAATTATGAATGTGATAAAGGTCTGTATGCACTGGGCACTATGGGAGGAACTGTTGTAAGAAGATGTTGCTTGGGATAAAACATTGGACCTGGAGCTGGGTGTGTAAGGTTGAGAAAGGAGCGGGATAATTAGGAGAAGCATGTACGAAAGCATGGAAGTCAGCGGTGGCCGGAAAGAACATTAGAGAAGTGGGATCAGGTTATGGATTGGGTGGGAATCAGTGGGTGAGTGAGTGAGAGGAATCTAGGATAACTCTAAGGTTTCTGGCTTACAGCTATGCAGAGACAACATCATTTACTGAGACAGTGAACAGAAGAGGAGGAAGAGGTTTGGGGAGGGCAGTGGAAGGAAATAATTCTATTTTAGATATTTTGAGATGCCTGGGAGCTGTTCAAGGAATGATGCTCAGTGGCCCGATGAATACACATAGGTCTGGGACTTGGGTGTGAGGCCTAACTGGAGACACAGGCTTGGGCTCATCATAAAATTGGTAGTTGAATCCACAGAAGTATATGAGGTGATGCAGGGAGAGTTCATTCATTGAAGAAATATTCATTGAGCACCTACTATGTGAGGGGCATTGTTCTAAACCCTGGGATACATCAGGGAACAAAGCAAACAAAATTCCTTCTCTCGTGGTGCTTGGGGAAAGGGGGTTGAGAATACCTTGCTGGATGGCAGGGGAAGGTTACAACTTTAATGCAGTGAGAAGGTGACTTGGGAAAAAGTCTTAAATGAAGATAAGATATAAGTCCTGAGAGGAGCTTCTGGTCAAGATGGTGGAATAGACAGGCCCCAGCATCAGTCTCTTCCACAAATCAACCAATTTACAACTATAGAAAAGCAGCAACAGCCCAGCTGGGGCTGCCAGAGCTCAGGAGAAGAGGAGGAGAGACCTATGGAGTGCATGAAGGCAGGAGAAGCCATGATGAGAGAAAGAAAAAACCACTCTGACTGTTTTGTGTCATGGCCACTTTAAGGCTGGAGCTGCTGAGTGCACAGAGCAGGAGCCGGCAAAAGCCATAGCTGTGCCCTTCAGATGAAGTTGCTTGGAGGTGGCAGGGGAGAAGAGGGCCTTGGTGGCCCCAGGACAGCAAGACCACTAATAGGGTTCCTGTGGACCCACATAGGAGTGAGGAGCCAGAACAACTGAAAAAAAGGAGCCACTCAGAGGCCAGTGAGTCATCAAAAGGGACCAGCACACAGCCCGTCCCATGGGAAGTGTTTACAGCACAGGTGGTGGGGCAATGGGACCCCTGGAAGAACACTGGAGCACATGAGGACAGCTGATCTGCACCCCAATCAGCGCAGGACCACTCAGAGGAGACTGGTCAGGAATATCGAACTGCATGGGGTGCAATTTGATGAAAAGACTCAGGCCTGGATCAGAGTTTCTACACAACCCAAGTGCACCAGTCTCTGGAGAGCTGAAGTACCTATAAAGTCAACCATTAAAACCTGAACTGCACAAAAAGCCTTCCCTAGGGAATCAGCAGCAAAGCAGCAATTTAGCTAAACCACACAGCTTAAGTACTGGTCCCCACAGGAAGTTCCCCCATTTTAGAAGTAAGCAAAGGACAAAAAATTAGTTCTGGCCCAGGCACACTGCCAGTGCATCAGGGCCCACCTGGGGTCCTGAGGCATCGAGCTGGGGACTGGACACACCCTCCCACAACCAGGCAAACCGCCAGCACCAAGGAGCATGCCAAAAACATCACCTCCATGTGGGTGGCCCACCACAGCCACCACAATAACTATAGCTGCCATGAAAGCAGCTAGACACCACAAACACCATGTAGATGGTCCACCAGCCACTGGAGTGCATTGACACAAGGAGAGTCACCAGCAGAGACCAAAGAAAAGAGGATGTCCCTCTCCACAAAGCTCATTCCAGAGTGACAGAAGAAGCATCTGCTCTACAATAATATTGGGGGACTTGAACACACCTCTCAGCATTGGACAGATCATCTAGGCAACAAATCAACAGAGTAACCATTACTCTTCCAGAAGGAGAAAAAAAATCAAGGGTAATTAGAGGGGGGAGAGGGGAGGGAGAGGAGGATCAGGAAAGATTGGACGAGGGGCATAAAGATTAAGTACGATTTGTAACAATATATATGCAAGTAATATTGATTTGATCAACATGTCAATGCTGAATCCCCAAAATATGTATAATCAATTATGATTCAATAAAAATTAAAAAACAAAAAACAAAAAACCCCAAAAAGAATCCCAGGACCAGATTCGGGCAGGGCCTTCCCATAAGTGCTTAAGGCAACTCAGCTCCCACTTAAAACTTCTGTTATCACTCCTGTCTCCCCTGGGGAGTTGTTTATGAAGGATGGTTTCCCAGCCAGCCTGCCACGCAAGGCATCTTGAACAGGTACTGGCCCAGGCAGGAGTTGCTGAATGAGAAGCCTACAAAGGCTGTGGGTTGAGGTGCTATTCTGCTTCTTCAAACACACCCAAGCTGTAACTCAAAACCCAAAAACAACCCGAATCCTTTTCTAACTCCATTCCCCATCCCAGACCTAATCCACAGCAGAAAAAAATTTTCCTAAACAGAGTAGGTTCTTGGGAGTTTTTCTCCTGAACATCCCATCCCAGACCTAATCCACAGCAGAAAAAAATTTTCCTAAACAGAGTAGGTTCTTGGGAGAACCTCATTTGGAACAGATTAAGGGGGCAGGGTGCGAGAATCTGATTTTTTTCTTTTCTTTTTGAAAAAAATTAGCACATTTGAGACTTTAAAGTAGAGCCACTATGTTCTATGCCTGGCTTTTAAAAGAATAGGGGAACTTCATTTTCTGGTATGATGGGACTGGATTGCCTGGGGAGCTCTTGCCAACCCATTCTAATCTAACCTGACCATAAACGTTCCCCACTGGATCACTGACGGCCCTTGGGCTTCCTGGATGTCTGGGCAAGGGACTCTGACTCAAGGGGAGCTATCTACCTCAAACTCCATGTCCACATTCATCTGCAAAACCAAACCATGCTACAGAAACAATATATCAGCCTGACATGAGCTACTCTAGAATTTAACATGCCCACTTTGCTGTGATGGAGGTCTTTACCTTTAAAAAGCTTATAGTGTGGGTTTCAGAATGAGACTCATAACCAAGGGACAATATAAGAGCTAAGCAGTGCAGGTTTGACAAAATAAAAGAGGATACAAAGGCCTGAAAGGCTTTATGGAAAAGGAGGGCCTGCGGATAGGTCTTGTAGGTTGACTAGCACAGAGTAGACACACCAGGTAGAAGGTCAATATACCATAGGCACAAAGTTGTAGAGGTGGGAATGGGCAGGGAATCTGTAAAGAGATAACTTTGGACTCTCCTCTTCATTTCCTCATGCTTGGGTCTCTACTAAGTGTGGTTACTCCCCCCCTACATTAAAGAGTTACCATTCTAGTAAATTCTAGCTATGGGTAATGCAATTGCAAGGCTTGTGTGCTTGTTTCCTAAAGAAGTTTTTGCATTTTGGGTGATGTGTGTGGTCCTAAGAAATGAAACAGGGATTAGCAACCAAACTTACCAAGTAAGTGAAAACTTTTAGATCAAAATTCTTATTATTGATTAATGACTACTTCCTTTTTGTATAAAATTGCCCATGTGAGCTGCTAAAATAAAAAATAACTTGGATACAAGTAAAGTCTGTTGTTTGTAGGTAGAGTAACACCTGAGAGGGTAGACTCCCAACTGTTTAGGACCAGAGTTTCCACCTAATTCATCTTTGTGTCCCCCAGCTGTTAAGTGTGCGTGCAGCATGCACTTTGCTTTGCAGGAGCTCAGTAATTAACACCTGTATAAAAACAAGACTGCAAATTATAAGAAGTTAAGGTCCTACGTAGGAATAGACTTTTTAGCTGAGCATGTGTCCACTTAGCTCAAAACTACTCTTCTGAGCCTCTTTGGCTGAGACATGTGGTACACGTCTCGGTCCTGGCTGGTGAGATAAGATGGAGGTGGTATAAGTAAACTTCCTGGTTGGCCTTTCCCCTCCCTCCTTCCTGCTCATTGGGTGGTGGGCATGGCAGTAGGAGCTGGAACTGCCATCTTGGCCATGAGATGGACAGTGCATACTGAAAATGGCAGAGCACCAAGAAAGAAGGTGTGGGTCCCTGATGACATGGACCATCACACCAGTTTGCTGAGTCTTCTGAGTGAGGGAGAAATAGGCTACTGACTAAGGCCACTATTAACTTAGGTTTCTCTCTTTCAGATTCCAAATCTATGTCCTGACCAAAACACAATCTGTTTCATGCTTGAAACCCCGGAAAATACTTCAGAAAGCCATTCAAGACATGCCTCAAACTAAGATCCTTGGTTGCACTCCAGTAACTTCAGTACTTCAGCTGGAGGTATGGGGAGGCAGGAGAGAGGGGAGGTGAGAGGGAGGAGGGGGAGACAGGGGGGGAGGGAGAAAAAGACAGGCTGCTGTCAAGGCCAATTCTCTGTCTTTGATTCTTACCTGCTGCTCTTTGCCTTTGCTCTTGTGGCTGGCCTCACAAGAAATTCACTTCTTTTTTTTTTTTTCTTTTTTCATGACCGGTAATGGGATCGCAACCCTCGGTGTCGCGCCCACACTGCGCTCAACCAGTGAGTGGACCCGTCTCTATATGGGATCCGAACCCTTGGCGGGAGCGCCACCGCGCTCCCAAGCACCGCACTCTACTGAGTGCGCCACCGGGCCGGCCCAGAAATTCACTTCTGATAAGCTCAATTATAGAAGCACAGCCAGGACTTCCTGCTCAGTTAGACATTCAGGGGAACATTTCTTACATTGTTCATCGTGATGCATCCATGAACTGGCCAGAGCACATCTCCTAGAATTTCTTTCTCATAACGCTCACATACACACTCCCATCCACCTGGTGCTGTGTACTCTTTACACAAGGAGACGCTCTGAAAGGCATACAGATTCCCAACACACGATTTTATCTAGGTGTGCACCACCACCCCCCTTGCCACCACGTGCACAGATAAAGATCCTCCCTGAGATGCCCTGCTGCCACCAGAGCCACTTTCCACTTTGTTCTCCTGCCCATAAGGGCTCCTGCCATGTGAATTCTCATGGTCAAAAAAGAGCAGTGAAAACAAGGAAGCCCAGGCTATCATACTCCAGCAAGAATATCTTCCAAGAAATCTGAGAACAAAATTTGGAGGGTTTTGTGGGTAGAATGAGGTCTTTACAGATCTCTAACCTCACTCTTTACACCTCCTTGGATAAAGCAGGATGCTGAAGAATGAGGAGCTACTGTGTGACCTTGGTAGAGTCCTTTGTTGGGCTGTGCCCAACTTGCAGAACTTCTCAGGCAGTAGTTATGTTGTGACCGTCTGGGTCTGACAGTCACGTGGGTGTTGGGGATGGAGGAAGAAGTCTGCAGGTGAATGAACTCTGTAGGTACAAAAAGGAGAGGTGTCAGTGCCGGGTGGAATGCTCAGGAAGGGTACTCCTTAAGGAGTCAGGTCTGAAGCTGGGGTGGGAGGTGTAGGGGAGTGACGTGAAGGGAGGGCCCGTTGGTCATCCCTGACAGTGCAGTGACCCTAACTTCTGAAAGTAGCTTAGGTTCAAAAAGGAAGACGACTCGCCATAGTGAGAAGAGAAATCCTGAACTGGGATATGCCCTTGCTGAGGAAAGTGAAGGATCCTGAGAACAGGAAAGCACGAAAGAGGAGAGGTGAGGTCATGAGGAGGAGAGGGATGGACACCAGGCACTGGACTTGCCCTGACTAACAGGGAAGAAAAAACCCTGCCAGCCACGTCAGCACCAGATGGCCTAAGCCCAGACTGTGGGCTTATCGTCACCCACAGGGGTCAGTCACCTTGGGCCCTGGGAGCTTGGCTTGAAATTCAGGAGCAGCAAGAGTGGAGGCAAAATGATGCAAAAATGACCCTTATTTCCTCAAAAGGAGCCCGTTGTTGACTTTCTGGGGCTTAGTCACTGGGAGGCCATGGAAATAATCCCATTACTCCAGCAACCAGGTCCAGCCAGGGTACTCACTGGCACTCGCAAGCTGCTAGCAGATTTAAGACAGGAGCTTTAATCTGCATCTGCCTCTGCACGTCATGGGAGCCAGCTGCCAGCGACGCACTCACTGAGACACAGGTGAACGTCAGGGGGCCTAGGCTCCCAGGAACAGCAACTGATGGCAAACACAATTTGGTACATGGCAACTGGAGCTCCAATATGACAGCCCAGTGCAGCTGGCAGTAATGGAGTTGGAGGTGGGGACTATGGCCTGCCTTGATCAAGTATCTCTATTTCAAAGGAACAAATGAGAAAACAGATAACTAGGTCCTGCATAACTACCTTCTTTCAACAGGCCTCTCCCCTCACCTTCCACCTGGGCAATGCCAGAGGTTCACTTGGGAGTTATCACTGCAATTCCTAGTTTCTTGTGTTTTCCTCCTCTGGCATCCTACTGACAACACAGTGGAACACAAAGACAGCCATGGGAGAGAGGCCCAGGAGAGACCAAGGCAGTAGACTCTCAGAGCTGACTCTCAGGGTGTGGTTTTATTGCTGGGAGATGCCTGGTTTCATAGAACACTCTGTTCTTTCCACCCCTGTGTTGCTGGAGTTCCTCCAAGCCCTTTCTTCAAGGCAGTGTTCCATCTCCTCTGCCCTTACCCCACAGCACTCTATCTCGCCCTGCCAGGTTCTCTCCTTCTCAGAAGACTGGATTATTCTCACTGGGCACCCCCACATTTCTATCCTTTCCTCTGTGTAAATCAAGGCTTGGGGAGCAAGAGAGGAAAGTGCTGTACTGGTGGCTCTCAGGCAATCTGTGTTTCCGACCTCATATTTCCACTAATTATGAGACGCTGGGGAAATCATTTACTTTTCTTGGGCTTCAGGTTCTCATCTATCAATAGATGCTCTAAACCCCTCGAGTCTGGTGTGATTACCTCCCTCCAGGAAGAGAAGTGGAGAACAGGGACACAAACAGCCTTGATGGAGGACTGTCTGCTATCTCTTGCTGCAACCGCCCTCCCTCCCACAACTCTATTTCTTTTCCCCAAGACAAACTCTGTTTATCTCAGCTCTGGGTCCCCAGTCCACTTCCTTAGATTATGATTCTAGTGTCTTCTTTCAAGCGTTAACAGTGAGTTTAGAAGTCCTTCAATGTATTCCTTTCTCTTAACTTCTAGGTTCCAAACTAGAGGCAGGGTTTGGACTCCTTTCCCTGTCTTAGAGGAGGTGCTGAAAGTGCAAGACCTTTGTCACTACAGGAACCTGGGCTCCAACTCTGGCTCTGATACTTATCTTCCATGGGACTTTGGGCCCATTGCTTCAACTCTCTGAACTTCAGCTTATTCATATTTAAAATGGAGAAAATAATAAAGTATCTCAGAGTCTTCTGAGGATTAAATGAGGTAAAATGAAGCAGGAACATCCAGAAAGTATGAGGAGGTTCTTCTTCCCCCACCCTGCCACTGGCTTGTTCAGATTAGTGAAGAGACTGCCAGATAGGGGCCCCAGTAGGAAGGGGTACCCATTCTCAGAGCTGCTGCCACCTCCCCTAGGACTGGTTCTCCCCTTCCAGATTGGTTCATTCTGCATTGGCCCCAGTCCCCCTGTTGGGCACTTCCCAAGGCCAGCTCCGTGTTAGGCATGTGGGCCCCTGTGGATGAAACTCTTGCTCAAGAATGACAAGAAGAGATTGAATTAGTCCAGGAACTGTCACAGTGCCCAGCCTTAGTAGATGCTCAATTAGTGCCTTGTTGAATAATGTCTTTGGGAAAAGGTGCGGCCTAAAGTAGCTGATTTAATCTGCCGTAACAAAGATCTACCACCTCAGGGCAATTTCACAACAACACGGAATCCAAACAGCTCCATCTCTGTCCCCCACCCCCACCCCCACCCAGATCAATTGTAAAAACACTAATCTCTTTATTACCCCACAGCCATGACCCCAGGTTAACCGGGACACATCAAAAGCAAGGAGCCTTTATTGTGTTGAACTACTTTTTTTTTTTTTTTTTTTTTAAAAGATGACCGGTAAGGGGATCTCAACCCTTGGCTTGGTGTTGTCAACACCACGCTCAGCCAGTGAGCAAACCGGCCATCCCTATATAGGATCCGAACCCGTGGCCTTGGTGTTATCAGCACCGCACTCTACCGAGTGAGCCACGGGCCGGCCTGTGTTGAACTACTTTTTTTTTTTTTTTAAAGATGACCGGTAAGGGGATCTCAACCCTTGGCTTGGTGTTGTCAACACCACGCTCAGCCAGTGAGCAAACCGGCCATCCCTATATAGGATCCGAACCCGTGGCCTTGGTGTTATCAGCACCGCACTCTACCGAGTGAGCCACGGGCCGGCCTGTGTTGAACTACTTTGATTAATACATCCCTCCATTCATTCATTCAACTGATCATCCAACAGTGAGTTTTTTTTTTTCTTTTGGTTTCTAGTGCTAAGGGAACCACTGACCTTGGTGTTATCAGCACCGCACTCTACCGAGTGAGCCACGGGCCGGCCTGTGTTGAACTACTTTGATTGATACATCCCTCCATTCATTCATTCAACTGATCATCCAACAGTGAGTTTTTTTTTTTCTTTTGGTTTCTAGTGCTAAGGGAACCACTGACCTTGGTGTTATCAGCACCACACTCTAGCAACAGTGATTTTTATTGACCACCTATTATGTGCCAGATTCTCGGAATATGGCAGTGAACAAAACAACCTAAAATCTTACTCTCTTGGATCTTCATTCTGGTGGAGGGAGACAAATAAAAAACTGCAGAAATTAAATCAGCAGGGTGAAGAGGCAGCAAATGATTACTGCAGTGTGGGTGTAGTGTTACTGCAGTATAGACGGTCAAGGAAGACCCTCTGTGGAAACTGCTCTGAAGATGGGATTGAAATCATCCATGCAGGACTAGGAAAGAATATTCCAAGCAGAGAGGGCAGCTAGTGCAAAGGCCTTGAGGCTGGAATGAGCTTGGTGAGATAGAGAACTCCAAGAAGACTGGGGGGTCTGGAGCAGGGAAAGAGACAGAGAGAGGGTGTAGCAGGGGTAAGATCGAGTAGGGCTTTGTATGTTATTTTAAGAGTTTGGGTTTTATTTGGAGTAAGACAGGAAGCCAAGGGAGGATTCTGAGCAAGAGAGCAACATCATCTGATTTATCCAGTAAGAAGAGCCCTCTAATCATTAGCCACATGAACAACGGGTTGCAGGCGGAGAAGAGGAGAGGCAGAAAGACCAGGGTGGAGGTTTTTGTGGGAGCCCAGGGCAGAGATGATGGTGACTTGGACTAGCATATGAAAGAAGCTTGGCAGAGAGGGACTTACTTATCAAACAGTAAGAGAAAAATCTGTAGGCTATCTACGTAGGGTAAGAAAAGGAGTCAGAAAACAATTTAGAATTTTTAAATGGGCACAGAAAAATGATGGAAGTAAATAAGTTTAACTTGTCTGAAGAGAAATTTGGGTCAGACTTGGAGTCAGGTAGGAGGGTACATTCTAGTGCAGTGGTTTTTAACTTTTTTTGGTTACTCTTCTTTAGAAAAAGGCAGTTGGTACATACATAACACTGAGTCTGGGGCCAGGCTCTGGCACCACAGAACAGAAAGGTTTCTCTGAAGAGAGGGTAGATCAGGAAGGAATCTATAGGAAGGCAGAAGAGGCAGGGACATAAACTTCCAGGGTCCGACCCTATGAAGTGGCAGGATCTGAAAAAAGCACAGGGCTTCCTGCTGGACCTGAGGCTGGGGGTAGCCTTAGAGGTTCTGGGGGTGGAAACATCTGTGACTCAGCACTGTGAAATGTCACAGTGACCCAGGACTCCCTATCTCTCCTCCCACGCTTCTCTCCCTGCTTGCTCAAGGCTTGTAGCTCTGAGAAGTGTTCATACTTTCATGCTGGCTCACGGTCTCCGTGTGGGTGACAATAGTGAAAGTGCGTGTGTGGGGGGATAGGTAGGAGGTGTGGGTGGAAGAAATGCATTTTTGGGGAAACTGAGCAGGTGTTGTTTTTTCTTCTTCACTTTGCCCTGGCTACATGACTGTTTTGAATCAGCCTCACAAGGCCACTTGCCTACTGCTCCATTCTCAAACCTCTGAGTCTCATTTTTTTCTATATCTCATTCTGGTTTCCACTCTTCCACCTCCCTGCTAAGCTCCATTATTATGCCAGAGTCTCTACTGGTCATCATGCCAAGCATGGGAGGCTCCTTCGGTGTCTCCCAGTTAACCTGGGGCCACGGCCCCCGGCTGGCTCCCTGGCCCTGTAGTCTGAGATCCAGGCCTGAGAAGTAAGAGTGAGGAAGGCCCAAATACTAGAAGGCTACAAACTGAGCCTACAGGACCGAGACAGTGAGTACACCAGAAAGACTGCCATTCCAGTTTGTATGAATCAATGAGAAACGTTGCCTCTTGAGCTAGTTCTAGAAGGGAAGGTCTGTCTGCTTGTTTCGGAGCTCTTTATTATTTCAAAAGGCAGTCTACATCTCCTTAGGGAACTCGGGAGTGACTGGTGAAAGATCAATCCATCAACACAATTGAGCACCTACTGTGTACATAACAGAAGACAGTTTCAAATCTCTAAGCTCATGGGCTAGTTGGGAAGACAAAACTAAGGCACATGAAAGAGAAAATAATAAGAGAGTAGAAAACCAAGGGCTATTTGGGATGATACAATAACCAAACACTGCAGCAGTTCAGAGAAGGGGAGATGCAGGATGGCAGAGATGTTGTACAGGAGGTGCGATGTACCACGGCACCACGAAACCTTCATTATTTGGCAGGATGAGCAGAAGTGGTACATAACTTTTGGAGGTGAGGGGCCTCTCAGGAGGGAGGGAGGGACCGAGAAGTCATCCTTCTTGAACCTATACACTGACAACAGGTATGAGGTTTGGAGCCCTTAAAATTCCTGGTTAAATGGCTTCTCTTTCTTATCCTGCATTGACTAAAGCAGACTGTGGGTCATCAGGAACTTTCTTCTGAATCTCACACATGGAAACGGGGATGGGAAGAGGCCATCTGAATCAGGTGGCAAACACTGGCTAAAGCTGAAAGTGGAGGAGAGAGAGCTGGGGAGGGCAAAGAGCTCGAAGAAGGTTCAGAAAGCCAGCCCCCTGCCTGCCCTATCCCCCATGGCTCCTCCAGCTCCCACAGACACCCTGTCTCTGCTAAGTGGAACATGTGGGGTTCTACCTAGGGGCCTCCAGATCTAGCCATCCATACTCTGGTCCAGAGTCCTTAGATCTGACTCTCTGCAGCATATTAATCTAAACCATAACAGATACTCTGCATCATAGTAAAGTGTTCTACAGAAAGAAAAGGCTCAGACATACCCCTGCTTGGAGAAAAGGCTATCTGGTCCAGAGTCCTTAGATCTGACTCTCTGCAGCATATTAATCTAAACCATAACAGATACCCTGCATCATAGTAAAGTGTTCTACAGAAAGAAAAGGCTCAGACATACCCCTGCTTGGAGAAAAGGCTTTGGGAGAACCCCAATCCCTGAATTCTTTTTTATTTTTTATTTATTTTTTATTTTTTCGTTAAATTTTTATTTTGTCAATATACAATGTATATGATTATTATGGCCCATCACCGACACCTCCCTCCCTCCTCCCTCTCTCCCCTCCCCCCCAAGAATGTCCTTTCCATTTGCTTGTTATAACAACTTCAAAAAAGTGTAGTTCTTATATCTTCTTCCCCCCCTCCGGTTTTTTTTGTGTGTGTATGTGGGTGAATTAATTTGTTTATTTTTTAGCT
>NW_007730878.1:92055-94447 GCF_000696425.1 Galeopterus variegatus | reverse complement strand
TTTATTTATCTTTTCAAAAAACCAACTTTTTGATTCATTGATCTTTTGTATTGTTTTTGGAGTTTCAATTTTGTTAAGTTCTGCTCTGATCTTGATGATTTCTTTCTTTCCGTCTACTAACTTTAGGTTTGGATTGTTCTTGTTTTTCTAGTTCTTTAAGATGCAGTGTTAGGTTGTTCACTTGCCATCTTTCCATTTTTCTGAGGTAAGCATTTAATGCAATAAATTTCCCCCTTAATACTGCTTTTGCTGTATCCCACAAGTTTTGGTATGATGTATCATTATTTTCATTAGTTTCAATAAATTTTTTAATTTCCTGCTTGATTTCTTCTTGGACCCATATATCGTTAAGTAGAATGTTATTTAATTTCCATGTGTTTGTATAGTTTTGAAAGTTTCGTTTGTTATTGATTTCTAGTTTTAAACCATTGTGGTCTGAGAAAATACATGGGATAATTCCAATTTTTTTGAATTTGTTGAGACTTGATTTGTGTCCTAATATGTGATCTATCCTGGAGAATGATCCATGTGCTGATGAGAAGAATGAATATTCTGAAGTTGTTGGATGGAATGTTCTGTAGATATCTGCCAAGTCCAATTGGTCTAAAGTATTGTTAAGATCTTGTGTTTCTCTGCTAATTCTTTGCCTAGTTGATCTGTCCAATATTGACAGTGGGGTGTTCAGGTCCCCTGCTATTATAGTATTAGTGTCTATTTCCTTTTTTAGTTCTAATAGAGTTTGTTTTATAAATCTGGCTGCTCCAACATTGGGTGCATACATATTTATGATTGTTATGTCTTCTTGATATATCAGTCCTTTTATCATTATGTAGTGACCCTCAATGTCTCTTTTTATGGATTTTAGTTTAAAGTCTATTTTGTCTGATATGAGTATAGCTACCCCAGCTCGTTTTTCTTTTCTGTTTGCATGGAAGATCTTTTTCCATCCTTTCACTCTTAATCTATGTGAGTCTTTATGGGTGAGATGAGTCTCTTGTAGGCAGCATATAGTTGGGTCGATCCTTCTTATCCAGTCAGCCAATCTGTGTCTTTTGATTGGGGAATTTAAACCCTTAACATTAAGAGTTGTTATTGAGAGGTGTTGATTTATTCCTAGCATTTTATTATTTGTTTGGTTATCTTAGGTGTCATTTGTTCCTTACTTTCTGTTTTGCTGTTTGTTTTCTGTGTTTGTCGGTTCCTGAGGTTGCCGCTAATGATTTTGTTCATTTGTTTTCTTTTCATGATTGTCATTTTTATTATAGTAATGGATTTTTATTTTACTTGGATTGTTATGGCAGTGGTAGTTATCTTCCAGGATCCAATCCCAGTACTCCCTTGAGAATTACTTGTAAGGGTGGTCATGTGGTGATGAACTCCCGCAGTTTTTGTTTGTCTGAGAAATATACTATTTGCCCTTCATTTCGGAAGGACAGCCTTGCAGGGTAGAGTATTCTTGGCTGGCAATCTTTGTCTTTTAGTATTTTGAATATATCATCCCATTCCCTTCTAGCCTTTAGGGTTTGTGTTGAGAAGTCTGACGTTAACCTGATTGGAGCCCCCTTATAGGTGATTTGACGCTTCTCTCTTGCAGCTTTCAAGATTCTCTCTCTGTCCTTGAGTTTTGCCATTTTGACTATAATATGCCTTGGTGAAGCCCTTTTTGGGTTGAACACGTTTGGGGATCGTTGAGCTTCTTGGATCTGAAGATCTGTGGTTTTTCCTATGTCTGGGAAGTTGTCTGCCACTATTTTGCTGAATATGTTTTCAATACAATCACTTTTTTCCTCCCCTTCTGAAATACCCATGATTCGGATATTTGAGCACTTAAGGTTGTCTAATATCTCTCTCAGATTTTCTCCAATATCTTTGATACTTTTTTCTTTTTTCTTGTCTGCTTGTATTATTCCAAAGAGCCCATCTTCAAGAACCGAGGTTCTCTCTTCAACTTCCGTTGATATTTTATTCTTTTAGAAATAACAGGAAAAAATGGGCTCAGTAGGTGAGAATTCCAAGAAGCTTCAGCAAGGACTGCACTTCTCCTACCACACAAAAGTAAGGATGGGTAGGTAGCAAGAGAAGGTTAGACACTCTGACAGCATGGAACTCCACCCAGTTTCTCACCTTGTTCTGAAAGAGCCACATGGTCCCCAACCCTGTGTCTTTACTTATGCAGTTTCTTCTGTCTCAAAAGCCCTTTCACTGTCCCCCACTTCCCACTGCTACCTGTTTGACTGATTCTTCATCTTCCAGACAGTTCGAATCATCACTGCCTCTGCCAAATTTACCCAGAACTCTCCAAATGCCATCCTTTCACCTCTAATAGCACAGTGTATGCACCCCAATTCTATTTAGTTCTGGTCCCCCTTATTCTAAATTCCTCTAGTGTAGA
>NW_007730878.1:90186-91308 GCF_000696425.1 Galeopterus variegatus | reverse complement strand
GGACCTCTGATTCAAGTCCCGTAAGGTGTGTGTGTTCTGCACCTCGCTATTGGGGCGTTTTTACACTCTGTGTACACTAGATGGGGCTATTGAGCCCTGCAAAGCGTTCCCGCAGGGTGTGTAATTGTTCTTTCTTTCTTTATTTATTTCTGTGACTCCGCCTCCTTTTGCCGGGCCCCTCCCCACTCTGTGTGCTCAGGACAGGGCTGAGGCATGTCTTCTACAAACCTTGTCTTTCAGTTGAGTCATCAAAGTTGTGCCCTGCCCCGCCCTGCCCAGCAGGTGTCCAGTCTCTTTGACTGCCAGGAGTGAACTCCTCGGGGGAGGGTCCTTCAGCACACAAATCCTCTTTGACTCCCCCCAGCATGGGTCGGCCCTTCGGGAGAGCTCACTAGCAGCTTCAATGTAGCTCGAGAGCTCTCCGGGCTCCCCTCTCCCCACCAGAAATCAGTCAGGGGTTCTTCCAAACTGAGGCCCCCAGAGATGGAATCTGACTCCCGGATACAGGGAGTTTACCTGAGGCCGACGCCCAGGGTGTGGCGGAGAGACGATCTGGGCGGGCTCCTCTTCCCTGCCCTCCTGACGCTGGCCGGGGGCTCCCCACGCTACCAGCCCCGTCTGAGATCCGCGGGGAGAGTGTGATTGTAGGCTGGTCCACAGGCCCTGGGGTGCCCTCTGTCAAGGTAAGCAAATGGCACGTCTCAGTGCAGAGCCGCGCCAAGCAGAGATGGCTGGCCTCCCCTCACCAAGCCGGCCGTCTCCGCCCCCACCCGAGAAAGTGGGGGCAGCTCTGCTGTGGGCGCCTAGCCTGGTGTGGTGGGCGGGGGCCAGGTGGGCGGGGGGCTGTCAGGGTTCGCCCCGCAAGTGGGGCTGGGCTGGGGGTGACTCACAGAGCTCACAGAGTTGGGCCAGTCCAGTGCCTTACATTCCGTTTCTGTGCCATCTCTGCTGGCTTACTTGGCCTTTGTTGTCTGGGCTGCTTGCTCGTACCCGCAGCAGGGCTTGGGCGCTCTCAGGAGTCTTCTTTTGTGTCGGCCCTAAAACCTCGAACCTGTTGTTGCTTGTTTGTTGTTGTAGGTTCGTTGTTGAAAGAATTATTCGTTTTTTGTTGCTCGTGGAAAT
>NW_007730878.1:55407-89892 GCF_000696425.1 Galeopterus variegatus | reverse complement strand
GCCCAGGGTGTGGCAGAGAGACGATCTGGGCGGGCTCCTCTTCCCTGCCCTCCTGACACTGGCCGGGGGCTCCCCACGCTACCAGCCCCGTCTGAGATCCGCGGTGAGAGTGGGATTGTAAGCCGGTCCAGAGGGCCCGGGGTGCCCTGCGTCAAGGTAAGCAAATGGCACGTCTCAGTGCAGAGCCGCGCCAAGCAGAGATGGCTGGCCGCCCCTCACCAAGCCGGCCGTCTCCGCCCCCACCCGAGAAAGTGGGGGCAGCTCTGCTGTGGGCGCCTAGCCTGGTGTGGTGGGCGGGGGCCAGGTGGGCGGGGGGCTGTCAGGGCTTCGCCCCACAAGTGGGGCTGGGCTGGGGGTGACTCACAGAGCTCACAGAGTTGGGCCAGTCCAGCATGTTCCACTCCGTTTCTGTGTCGTCTCTGCTGGCTTACTTGGCCTTTGTTGTCTGGGCTGCTTGCTCGTACCCGCAGCAGGGCTTGGGCGCTCTCAGGAGTCTTCTTTTGTGTCGGCCCTAAAACCTCGAACCTGTTGTTGCTTGTTTGTTGTTGTAGGTTCGTTGTTGAAAGAATTATTCGTTTTTTGTTGCTCGTGGAAATGCAATTAGTACTCTGGTATCACAGCACACACTTCTCAGGATCGCGCTGTCTCCTGGCACGGCCGCTCCAGACCCGTCGCCATCTTGGAATGCATTTCCCTAATTATTAGTGATGCCGAGCATCTTTTTGAGTGTGTTCGCGATTTGTATATCTTCTTTAGAGAAATGTCTGTTCATATGTTTGCCCATTTTTTAATTGGGCAATTTGACTTTTTATTGTTGAGTTGTAAGAAAGAGTACTTTATATATTATAGATGCTAGTTCCTTATCAGATATATTTCCAAATATTTGCTTTTATTTTGAGGGTTGTTTTATTATTTTCTTTATGGTGTCCTTTAAAGCACAAAAGATTTTAACTTTGACAAAATACTGTTTATTTTTCACTTTGTTGCTTTTGCTTTTGGTGTCTTATCTAAGAAACCATTGCCCAATCCAAGGACATGAAGATTGACCCCTGTGTTGTCTTCTAAAATTGTATACTATTAGCTATTACATTTAAGTATTTGATTCATTTTTTTTAAATTTAAACATAATTGATTATACATATTTGTGGGTTACAGAGTTGAATATCAATACCTGTGTACAATATGTGATGAACAAATCAGGATAATTAGTATATTCACCAATACAAAATGTAATCATTCTTTGTGTCCATTAACCAATTTATCACTAACCATCTTCCACCTCCCCTTTTCCCACCTCTAGTAACCACAGTTCTGTTCTCTCCTTTTGGAAGTTCAATGTATTATTTTTATTGTTTTTTCATTCTTTCTCTTTCTTTCTTTCTTTTCTTTCTATGCATGTATATATTTACTTATTTATCTTTTAGCTCCAACTTATGAGTGAGGACATGCAGAATATCTCTTTCTGTGCCTGGCTTATTTCACTTAACATGATTTTCTCTAAGTTCATCAATGTTGCTGGGAATGGCAGAATTTCATTCTTTTTATGGCTGAGTAGTATTCCGTTGTGTATATATAACACATTTTCTTTATCCAGTTGTTCATCAATGGACATTTAGGTTTGACCCATATCTCAATTATTGCATATAGAGCTATGATAAACATGGGAGTGGAGGTATCCCTTTGGCATGATGATTTCCATTCCTTTGGGTATATACCCAGAAGTGGGATTGTTGGATTATACGGCAATTCTATCTGTAGTTGTTTGAGAAACCTCCATACAGTTTTCCATAATGGCTGTACTAATTTACAGTCCCACTGATAGTGTAGAAGGGTTCCCCTTCTCTGCACCATGACAAGTATTTGTTATTCTGTCTTCTTGATAATAGCCAGTCTAACTGGGGTGAGATGATTTCTCAGTGTGGTTTTGATTTGCATTTCCCTGATGCTTAGTGATGTTGAACATTTTTTCATGTACCTGTTAGCTATTTGTAGTCTTCCTTTGAGAAATGTCTATTCAGTTCCTTTGCCCTTTCTTTAATCAGATTGTTTGGGGTTTTGGGGCTTTTTTTGGACAATTAGGTTGTTTGAGTTCCTTGTATATTCTAGATGTTAATCCTTTGTTGGATGTATAGTTTACAAATATTTTCTCCAATTCTGTAGGTTGTCTTTTCACTCTGTTGATTGCTTCCTTTGCTGGGTGGAAGCTTTTTAGATTCATATAATCTTACTTTACTGTTTGTTTTGTTGTCTGTGCTTTTGAGGTCTTATTCATAAAGTCTTTGCCCAGTCCTACATACTGAAGTGTTTTCCTTATGTTTTCTTCTAGGAGTTTTATAGTTTCAGGTCTTATATTTGAATTTAATTAATTAATTTATTTATTTATTTATTTTCGGGAGTTGCCCTTATTTTTTATTTATTTATTTATTTTTATTTTAACAATATACAATGCAGTTGATTTTTGTGTTCCTTTACTGATTCCTTCCCCCCCCCACTCTCCCCCCACCCACCAGTCAACATCCTATCTGTTCACTTGTCTTAACAAGTTCAAGAAATTGTGATTGTTGTGTCTTCTTCCCTGCCCCCCCATTTGTTTTTGTATTTATTTATTTATTTTTAGCTCCAACAAATAAGTGAGAACATGTGGTATTTCTCTTTCTGTTCCTGACTTATTTCACTTAATATGATTTTTTCCAAGTCCATCCATGTTGCAGCGAATGGTAGTATTTCATTCTTCTTTGTAGCACAGTAGAATTCCGTTGTGTAGATATACATTTTCCATATACACTCGTCTGATGATGGACATTTCAGCTGGGTCCAACTCTTGGCTATTGTAAATAGTGCTGCAATAAACGTTGGACTACAGGTATCCCTTCGACATGATGATTTCCATTCCTCTGGGCATATTCCCAGCAATGGAATAGTTGGATCATACGGTAGATCAATCTGTAATTGTTTGAGGAACCTCCAAACCATATTCCATAAAGGCTGCACCATTTTGCAGTCCCACCAACAGTGTAGAAGGGTTCCTTTTTCTCCACAACCTCATCAGCATTTATCATTCTCAGTCTTTTGGATATTAGCCATCCTAACTGGAGTGAGATGGTGTCTCAGTGTGATTTTGATTTGCATTTCCCAAATGCTGAGTGATGTTGAGCATTTTTTCATATGTCTGTTGGCCATTCATATATCTTCCTTTGAGAAATGCCTGTTCAGCTCCTTTGCCCATTTTTTTAATTGAGTTACTTGTTTTTTTGCTGTAAAGTTGTTTGAGTTCCTTGTGTATTCTGGACATTAATCCTTTGTCAGATGTGTATTTTGCAAATATTTTCTCTCCCTCTGTTGGCTGTCTTAACTCTGTTGATTGTTTCTTTTGCTGTGCAGAGGCTTTTTAGTTTGATATAATCTCATTTGTTTATTTTTCCTTTGGTTGCCCATGCTTTCGGGGTCATATTCATAAATCTGTACCCAATCCACTTCCTGGAGTGTTTCCCCTATGTTTTCCTTAAGAAGTTTTATTGTTTCAGGGTGTATATTTAATTCTTTAATCCATTTTGAGTTGATTTTGGTATATGGAGAGAAGTCCAGGTCTAGTTCATTCTTTTGCACATGGATGTCCAGTTTTCCCAGCAAAATTTATTGAAGAGACTGTTCTTTCCCCAGTGTATATTTTTGGTGCCTTTGTCAAATATCACTTGGCTGTTGAGTATGTCAGTTGATTTCTGGATTCTCTGTTCTGTTCCAATGGTTCATGTTTCTGTTTTTATGCCAGGACCATGCTATTTTTGTTACTACAGCTTTGTAGTATAATTTGAAGTTAAGTAGTTTTATTCCTCCAGCTTTATTTTTTTTGCTCAGGATCGCTTTGGCTCTTTGGGGTCTTGTTCCAAATGAATGTTATGATTGTTTTTTCTATTTCTGTGAATAATGTCATGGTATTTTGATAGGGATTGCATTGAGACTACATCACTTTGGGTAGTATGGATATTTTCACAATGTTGATTCTTCCAATACATGAGCATGGAATATCTTTCCATCTTATTGTGTCCTCCTTAATTTCTTTCAGCAGTGTTTTGTAGTTCTTGTTGTAGAGATATTTTACCTGCTTGGTTAAATTTATTTCTAGGTGTTTTTTGTTACCTGTTAAAAATGGGCTTGCTTTCTTGATTGCTCTTTCTGCTGGTCCATTGTTGTACTAGAAAACACTACTGATTTTTGTGTATTGATTTTTTATCCTGCAACTTTACTGAGTTTGTTTTTCAGCTCTAAGAGTTTTTGTTTTTTTTTCCTTTGGGTTTTTCTTGGGATTTGGGGGGATTTTTTGGTAGAATCTTGAGGTTTTTCTGTATATAGGATCATATCATCTGTTAAGAGGGACAACTGGAATTCGTCTTTTACATTCTGGGTGCCTTTTATGTCTTTTTCTTGCCTGATTGCTTTGGCTAATTCTTTCATTACTGTGTTAAATCGGAGTGGTGAAAGTGTTCATTGTTGTCTGTTCCTTTTCTTAAAGGAAATGTTTTCAACTTTTCCCCATTCAGAATGATATTGTCACTGGGTTTGTCATATATGGATCTTACTGTGGTGAGTTACTTTCCTTCTATACCTAATTTATTCTATACCTAATTCCTTTATCATGAAGAATTGTTGAATTTTGTCAGATGTTTTCTCTGTGTCTGAGATAATCATATAGTTTTTGTCCTTGATTTTGTTTTTCTAGGGTGTTTTTGATCCTTGATTTTGTTGATGAGGTTTATCCCATTTATTGATTTGTGTATGTTAAACCATCCTTTCATACCTGGGATGAATCCCAGTTGATTATGATGTACAATCTTTTTGATGTGCCTCTGTATTCTGTCTGTTAATGTTGTCCTGAGGATTTTTGCATCTATGTTCAGCAAGAATATTGGCCTGTAGTTTTCTTTTTGTTGTTGTATCATTGTCTGATTTCAGTATCAGGGTGATGCTGGCCTAATAAAATGAATTTGGGAGAATGGCCTCTGTTTCTATTTTTTGGAATAGTTTGAAAAGGATTTTTATCAGTTCTTTTTTAAAGGTTTGGTAGAATCCAGCAATGAAGCTATCCAGTCCTGGGCTTTTCTTTTTTGGGACACTGCTAATTACTGCTTTAATCTCATGGCTCATTACTGGTCTATTCAGGTTTTCTATTTCTTCTTGGTTCAGTCTTGGGAGTTTTTAGGTGTCTGGAAATTTATCCATTTCCTCTAGATTTTTAAATTTATTGGCCTATAGTTGTTCATAATAGTCTCTAGTATATTTTTTGCATTTCTGTGGTGTCGGTTGTAATGTTTTGTTTTGTTTTTTTTTTCATTTCTGATTGTTATTTAGGTCTTCTCTACTATTTTTATAGTTAGCCTAGATAATGGTTTGTCTCTTTTGTTTATCTTCTTAAAAAAACAATTTTTTGTTTTGTTGAACTTTTGTATCTTTTATGGTCCCTATCTCATTTAGTTCTGCTCTGATCTAAACTATTTCTTTCCATCTACTAATTTTGGGATTGGATTGTTTTTGTTTTTCTAGTTCTTTGAGGTGTAATGCTAGATCGTTTATTTGAAATCTTTGTATTCTTTTGATGTAAACATTTATTGCAATAAACTTCCCTCTTAGTAGTGCTTTGCAGTATCCCCTAGGTTTTGGTGTGGTATGGCTTTATTTTCATTAGTTTCAAGAAAAGTTTTGATTTCCTGTTTAGTGTCTTCTTTGACCCATCGGTCGTCCAGGAGCATGATCTTTCATTTTCATGTATTTGTATATTGTCCAAAGTTTTGCTTGATATTAGTTTCTAGTTTTAATCTTTAATACATTTTGAGTTAATTTTTATGCATGATATGAGGTACAGGTCCAAATTAATTCTTTTTTTGTTTGTTAATTTAATTTTTTAAATTGAAACATAATTGATTGTCCATATCTGTGGGGTATGGCATTCAATATCAATATCTGTGTATAATATGTGATGCTTAAATCAGAATAGTTATATTTATCATTACACAATGTGTTTGTTTTTTGTAGCCCTTTACCAACTTCTTGCTTTTCATGTGGCTATCCAGTTGTCCCAGCACTATTTATCAAAAAGACTATTCTTTCCCCCATTAAATTGTCTTGGTACCCATGTCAAAAACCAATTGACAATAGATGTATGGGTTTGTTTCTAGACTCTCAATTCTATTCTATTAATCTGTATGTCTGTCTTTATGCCAGTAACACACAGTCTTGATTCCTATAACTTTGTAGTAAGATTTGAAATAGTCAAATGAAAGTCTTCCAGCTTTGCTCTTTTATTCTGGATTGTTTGGGCTATTCAGGCTCCCTTGCGAGTTGGTATGAATTTCAGGATCAGCTTATCAGTTACTGTTGGGATTTTGACATATTGCATTGAATCTGTACATCACTTTGGGGAGTACTGTATTCTAACAATATTAAGCCTTCCAATGCATGAACACATGATGTTTTTTTCCATTTATATAGGCCTTCTTTAATTTCTTTTAGCAATGTTTTGTAGTCTTGCACTTATTTTGTTTAATTTATTTCTAGGTATTTTATTCTTTTTTAAAAATTTATTGAAACATAATTTATTGTACATATCTGTGGGGTACAGAGTTTAATATCCATACTTGTGTGCAACACATGATGCTCAAATCAGGATAATTAGTATATTCAGCATTACACCATTTAATAATTTAGTGTGACCCTTTACTAATTTCTCACTAACTCCTCCCCATCTCCCTCTCCCACCTCCACTGGCCTCAGTTCTGTTCTCTCCTTTTGATAGTTCAATGAATTATTGTAGTTGTTGTGTCTTTCTTTCTTTTTCTATTCATTTGGCATTTTATTCTTTTTGATGGTACTGTACATGGAATTGCTGTGTTAATTTCCTTTTCAAATTGTTCACTGCTAGTGTGTAGAAATACAATTGTTTTTGTTTTTGTTTTTTAGTATATTTATCTTGTATCTTGCAACTTTACTGAATGTATTTGTTATCTCTAATAGTTTTTTGGCAGATTCCTTAGGATTTTCTATAAATATGGTCATGTCATCTGCAAATAGACATTGTTTTACTTCTTCCTTTCCAATCTTTATACTTGTAATTTGTTTTTCTTGTCTAATTAATCAGGCTAGAAAGTCCAGTACAATATTAAGTAGAAGTAATGAGAATGAACAACTTTGTTGTATTCCTGATCTAATGAGGAAAGTTTTGGTTCTTCACCATTAAGTACGATGTTAGCTGTGAATTTTTCATAGATGCCCTTTATCAGGTAGAAGAAGTTCCCTTCTATTCCTAGTTGTGGAATGTTTTTGTCATGAAAAGATGTCAGATATTGTCAAATGTATTTTCTGCATTGATTGAGATAATCATGTGATATTTTTTCCCATTATTCTATTAATTAGGAATATTTCATTAATTAATTTAAATATGTTGTACCAACCTTGCATTCTTGGTATAAACCCTACTTAGTCATGGTGTATAATCATTCTGATATGCTGTTGAATTTGGTTTGCTAGTATTTTGTTGAGGATTTTTGAATCTTTAATCATAAGGAATATGGCTTTGCAATTTTCTTGTTAGTGTCTTTATCTGGCTTTGATATCTCCATATTACTAGCCTCATAGAGTGAATTTGAAAATTTATTATTCTATTTCTGTTGCTTTATAACAAAGTATCTGGACTGGGTGATTTATAAGAAAGCAAAATTAATCACTTACAGTTTCAGAGCCTGGGAAGTCCAAGGTCTAGGGAACACATCTGTGAGAGACTTGTTTGGTGGTGGCTTTACAACTCACATGAAAGAAAACAGCAGGGCAGAAAGAGAGATAATTCCTCATGCACTCTCCTTTTAAAGCCATCAGAATCATGCCCACTATTCCAAGAATGGATCAATCCATTCACAAGGGTACAGTCCTCACAATCCAATCACTTCTTCAAGGCTCCACCTTTCAACTACCACAATAGCATTTCCCAACCTCTTAACACTGTCATAGTGGGGGTCAAGTTTGGGGTGGGACATTCAATCCAAGGCAGGAAATATTCCCCTACCTTTAATTTTTTGGAAGAATTTGAGCAGGATTGGTGTTAATTCATCTTTAAATGTTTGGTAGAATATGGCAGTAAAGCTATCTGTTCCTGGGCTTTCTATATGTTGCTGGATTGGGTTTGCTAGTATTTTTTTTTTCAAAGATTTTGTGTCTATATCCATAAGGGATATTGGTCTTTTTTTTTTTTTCTTTTCTTGTGAGAGCTTTGTCTGGTTTTAGTATCAAGATTTTGTATCTATAAAATTTTGGCCTCATAGAATGTTGGGAAGTTTTACCTCCTCTTCCATTTTGTGGAAAATTTCAGGAAGGATTACTATTAATTCTTTTAATATTTGGTAGAATTCCCCAATCTTTCCTAAGCTTTTATTTGTGAGAAATTTTGGATTAATAATTCAGTCTCTTTATTTGTTATGTCTATGCAGTTTTTTCATTTCTTCCTGTCAGTTTTGGTTGTTGTCTTAGTCTATTTTTTTTTTTTCTGCTGCCGTAACAGAATACCACAGACTGGGTAACTTATTTTTTAAAAAAGAGATTTATTTAGCTAACAATTCTAGAGGCTGGGAAGTCCAAGAGCATGGTGCTGATGTTGGCGATGGTCATTCCATGGTTAAGGATGAAAGGCAGAAGCAAGCATGAAGAAAGAGGAAAAGTGGCCAAACTCCCATGATAACTACTCCACTCCCATGATAACGACATTAATTCATTCATGAAGGCAGAGAGATCATGATTCAATCCCCTCCCAAAGGTCCTGCCTCTTAATGCTGCCACAATGGCAACCAAGGTTCCAATACATTAATTTTGGGGGACCCATCCAAACCATAGCAGTTGTTCACGTCCTTCTAGAAATTTGTCTATTTCATCTAGTGTATCAAATTGGCTTGCATACAATTGTTCATAGTATTCTTTTACAGTCATTTTTATTTCTCTAATGTCAGTAGTAATGCCCCCTCTTTGATTCCTGATTTTGGTAATTTGAGTCCTCTATTTTGTCTTGATCTGTATAGCTAGTGGTTTGCCAATTTGGGGTATTTGTTTTTTTCAGAAAAACAACTTTTGATTTCATTATTTTTTTCTGCTCTTCATTTCATTGACTTACACTCAATGTTAATGTTTCCTTCTGCTTGCTTTGGGTTTAGTTTGTTCTTTTTATAGCTTCTTATGGTGGATGTTTAGGTTATTGATTTGAAGTCTTTCTGCTTTTTTAATGTAGGCATTTATCACTATAAACTTCCCTCTAAACACTGCTTTAGCCATACCCATTAGTTTTGGTAGGTTGTAGTTTTTTCATTCATTTCTAAATGTTTTCTAATTTACCTTTCAATTTCTTCTCTTACCCATTGGTTATTTAGGAGTGTGTTTGTTAATTGCCACATATTTATGAATTTCCCAAATTTCTGGCTGTTAAATTTGTTCTAATGTGGTCAGAGAACATACATTGTATGATTATCATCCTTTACACTTTATTGAGACTTGTTTTATGAACTAGCATATGGTTTGTCTTATGTAATGTTCCATGTGCTCTTCAGAAAATTCTGTATTGTCATTGTTGGGTAGAGTGTTCCATAGAAGTCTATTATGTCTAATTGATTTTAAGTGTTGCTCAAGTCTTCTCTTTTCTTGTTGATCTTCTGCCCAGTTGTTCTATCCATTATTAAAAATGGGGTATTCAAGTTTCCAGTTATTATTATTTTTTCCAGCTATTATTTTTGAATTATCTATTTATCACTTAAATTCGATCAGATTTTGATTTATGCATTTGGGACTCTGATCTTAGGTATAAAAATATTTATAATTGTTTTATATTCACTGTGGATTCACCTTTTATCCTTATAAAATGTCCTTCTTTATCTCTAGGAGCAACTTTTGTATTAAAAGTTTATTTGTTTGATATTAATATAGCCACTCCAGCTCTATTTTTGTTACTGTTTTCATAATATATATTTTTTCCACCCCTTTACTTTCAATCTATTTGTGTTTTTGAATTTTAAGTGCATTTCTTCTAGGCAGCATATACTTGGATTGTGTTTTCTATATCTGGTTAGCCAATCTCTACCTTTTGATTAGATTGCTCAATCCATTCACATTTAATGTGATTACCAATAATGTAGGATTTATGACTGCCATTTTGCTATCTGTTTTGTATATGTGCCATGTCTTGTGTTCTTTTATTCCTCCATCACTTCCTTCTTTTGTGTTAAATAGCATTTTTATTCCCTTGTCATTGCTATACTTTTTGGAGTTATTTTCTTATTGTTTGCCATGTGCGTTATAATAAACATCTTAAGTTATAACAATCTAGCAACTTAATTCGATAGTATACAAAAACTTTACTCCTATAAAGCTCCATTTTCTCTCTCCTCCTTTGTGCTGTTGTTATCATACAATTAAATTTTTATACATTGTATGACCATCAACAGAAATTCATAACTATTGCTTTATTCAGCTGTTCTTTAAATGAGGACAAAAAAATAGTTGCAAACAAAAATGACATTTATACTGTTTTTTATATTTACCTTTACCGTTACTTGTACCCGTGTTTTTTATTTCTTCATATGGATTTGAGTTACTATCTAGCATCCTTCCATTTCTTCCTAAAGGATTTCTTTTAATACTTCTTGTAAGGCAGTCTGCTGGTGATGGATTCTCTCAAGGATTGTTTTTCTTTCATTTTTGAAAAATAGTTCAGCTGGAATAGAACACTTAGTTGACAGGGTTTTTTTCAGCACTTTGAATATGTTATCCAATTCCTTTTGTCCTCCACAATTTCAGATGAAAAATTGGCTAGCAGTATTATGAAGCATCTTTCGTATATGATGAGTCATTTCTATCTTGTCATTTTCAAGATTCTTTCTTTGTTTTTGGCTCTTGACAGTTTAATTGTAATGTATCTTGGTGAAGTTGACTTTGAATTATTCTGACTTGGAGTTCATTGAGTTTCTTTAGCATATAGATTAATGTATTTCACCAAATTTGGGTAGTTTGGGGTCATTATTTCTTCAAATATTTTTCTGCTCCTCTCTTTTCTCCTTTCCCCTGGTACACTCACTACATGTAAGTTGGTATGTTTGATGATGTCCCGTAGTTCTCAGAGGCTCTGTTCTTTTTTTTTCATTCTTTTAACTTTCTGTTCCTCAAGCTTTATAATTTCACTTGACCTATCTTGAAATTTGCTGATTTTTTTTCTTTTGCCAGTTTAAATCTGTTGTTAAGGCTGTCTAGTGAATATTTTATTTCAGTACTTTTTAACTCCAGAATTTCTGTTTGGTTCTTTTTGGTTTCCTTTCATTCTTTTAACATATTTAAAACAGCTGATTTAAAGTATTTGTCTAATAATTCCAAGGTTAAGGCTTCCTCAGGGACATTGAGAAAAGAAACATCGGCTGCTTCTTTTCATGTGTATGGGCCATACTTGCTTGCTTCTTTGCATGTCTCATAAAATTTTTGTTGAAAATTAGACATTTAAAGCAATGTAATGTGCTGACTTTGTAAATCACATTCCTGCCCCCAACTCCCAGAGTTTGCTATGGTTGCTATTTGTTGTTTTTGTTTGTTTAATTATGTTTCTGTACTACTTTTGTAAAATCTGTATTCTTTGTCATGTGTAGCCACTAAAATCTCTGCTTAGTTAAATTAGTGTCCAGCTAATTATTTTACAGAGGTTTCATTAAATGTCTAGAACCAATAAATCTCCCAGTCATTGCTGAATGACTCTGTGTGCTCACTGGGGTGCATCTTTGACACTCAGCCAGGCAGTTTACAATTCTGCCTTAGTCTTTACTCCCTGCTTGCATAGAAGCCTCAAGGTTAGGCAGTGGTGAGAGCTTTGGGGCTTCTCAGCTCTCTTCTGAGCATGTACACAGCCCTGGGAACTACAAGGTCAATAATGGCAGTTCTCCGGAAATGAGGCTTTGAAAGAACCCCGACCCTTTTTTGCCCCCTCCAGTGGCACCATGTGGTTTATTTTCACCATGATTGAGGGCTGTTTGTTTTAGAGGATACTATAGAGCTGGGGAGAGGGAGATGGGAATAGAGCAAGTTAGAACCTTAGGAAGCTCGCTGTTCTTATGGTTGTTCAACCGTTTTTCTTCAATAAGCAATCCCCAGATTGCTACAAACCTCTGGTTAATTTCCAGAGTTCTGAGAATGTTGATTCTGACAATTTTTGTCATTGTTATTGCTTTTATGGAGAATAGAATTTTCAGAGGTTCTTACAGTATTATTCCCACTGATATCCTCATTTAAATAATAGGAAAAAATAAGAAAAATAGTTTATATATGTACCCACTTACTTTCCATTTTCAATGCTCTTCATTCCTTTGTGTAGATCTATATTTCCATGTTATATCATTTTCTGTGCATGAGAGAATTCCTTTGACATTTCTTGTAGAGCAGTCTGTTGGTTATAAATTCTTTCTGCTGTTATATGTCTAAGGGGTCTTTATTTTGCCTTCAATTCTGAAAGCTCTTTTCACTGGGTATAGAATTCTAGTAAACAGTTTTTTTAAAAAAAGTCATATTAGTACTTTAAAGATGTTTCAATGTCTTTTGCTTGCATAATTTCTGGAGAGAAAGCTGCTGTCATGTTTATCTTTGTTCTTCTGTACATGTTTATCTTTGTTCATGTTTCTTCTGTTTCTTGTGCTTGGCATACATTAAGCTTCTTGGACATGTAGATTTATAGTTTTCATCAAATTTGCAAATTTTCATCCATTATTTTATATATATATATATATATATACACACACACACACCCCTACATATGTATCGGCAGTTGGCTGATGGTTTGGGGTTCAGAACCCTTGACCTTAATGTTATAAATCTGCACTCTAACCAACTGAGCTAACCAGCCAGCCCTATTTCTTAAAATATTTTTCTGCCCTTCCTCCATTTTTGTACAGACTCCATTTGTGTATACTACCAAACTTAAAGTTGTCCCACATCTCAGTGATGCTGTGTTGATTTTTTACACCTCTTTTTCTCTGTGTTTCATGTGGAATTGTCTCTATTGCTATGACTTCAAATTGACTAAATTTTTTCTCCTGTATATCTAATTTGCCATTAATAACATACAATTTATTTTTTAATTTGTAAATTATAGTTTTTTATTGAAACATAATTGATTATACATATATGTGGGGTACAGATATGTACAAAGTGTGATGTTCTAATCAGGATCATTAGTATACTCATCTTTGCAAAACGTAAGCATTCCTTGTGCCTATTAACCAATTTCTAGCTAACCCCATCTCCCCTCCCCATTTCCCATCTCTAGTAACCTAGTTCTGTTTTCTCCTGAAAGTTCAATGTATTATTGTGATTGTTTTTTTTTTTTTTTTTTTTTCTTTCTTTCTTAGCTCCCACTTATGAGTGACAACATGTGGTATTTCTCTTTCTGTGTCTGGCTTATTTCACTTAACATAATTTTCTCCAAGCTCATCCATGTTGCTGTGAATGGCAGAATTTCATTCTTTTTTATGAATGAGTAGTATCCCATTGTGTTTATATACCACATTTTCCTTATCCAGTCTTCCATTAATGGCCATTTAGATTGGTTCCATGTATTGGCTATTGTAAATAAAGCTGCAATAAACATGGGAGTGTGGTTATCCAAATGGATTAGAGACCTAAATATAAGACCTGAAACTATAAAACTCCTAGAAGAAAACATAGGGGAAACACTTTAGGATGTAGAACTGGGCGAAGACTTTATGAATAAGACCTCAAAAGCACAGACAACAAAATAAAAGACAAACAAGTGAAACTAAAATCTTCTGCACAGCAAAGGAGACAATCAACAGAGTGAAAAGACAACCTACAGAATGAGAGAAAACATTTGCAAACTATACATCCTACAAGGGATTAATATACAGAATATGCAAGGAACTCAAACGACTTCACTGTAAAAAAAACCCAAAAAACAAAAAACAAATGATCTGATTAAAAAATAGGCAAAGGAGCAGAATAGAGATTTCTCAAAGGAAGACATACATATGGCCAACAGGCACATGAAAAAATGCTCAACACCAGTAATCATCAGGGAAATGCAAATCAAAATCACATTGAGATATCATCTCACCCCAATTAGATTGGCTATTATCAAAAAGACAGAGAATATCAAATGCTGGAAAGGATGCAGAGAAATTGTAGTTTTTATCTGTGGCAGTTCCATTTGTGTCATTTATATATCTTCCCTGTCTCTACTTAACTTTTAAATATGTGGAATATAGTTATAATAACTTTTAATGCCTTTATCTACTTATTTTATCATCTGTGTCATTTCTGGATAGATTTACATAGATTTTTCTCTTCACTATGGGCCATATACTTCTATTTCTTTGCATAGTAATTTTTAATTTAATGCCAGACATTGTGATTTTATCATGTTGAATATTTTTGTAATCTTGCAAATAGTCTTTAGCTTTCTTCTGGAACACAGATAAATTACTTGGAAACTGTTTGCTTCTTTCAGGTTTTGCTTGTAAGACTTTTTATGAAGATCTGGAGTAGAGCTCAGTCTAAGACTAGTTGTTTTTCCCATAAACCAAAGCAAGACCTTTCTGTGTACATATGCTTTCTGTCTTACGATGGGCTTACACCCGATATACCCATCGTAAGTTGAAAGTGTTATAAGTTGATAGTGCATTTAATACACCTAACCTACCAAACATTATAGCTTAGCCTAGCCTGACTTAAACATGCTCAAAACACTCACATTAGCCTATAGTTGGGCAAAATCACCTAACACAAAGCCTATTCTATAATAAAGTGTTGAATATCTCATGTAATTTATTGAATACTGTACCTAAAGTGAAAACAGAATGGTTGTATGGGTACTCACAGTACAGTTTCTACTAAATGCTTATTGTTTTCACACCATCATCAAGTTGCACCCATCATTAAGTCAGGGACTGTCTGTACTTTTATCTAATATCCCATGAATATTGAAGTTATCTGTACTTTTTTCTTATATTTCATGAATCTTGATGTTTTACATTCTGGCTAGTGGGAACATGTTATATTTCTGAGCCTGTGTGTTAGCACTGTTACCTGTAATCCTTTCAGGTGTTTTTTTCTCTGACTTCAGGTAATTTTTTAACAAGTATGAGGTGACCAGTATTCTCTGTGTGTGTGTGTGTGTGTGAATACTCTGTCTATGAATTCTACCTACCTTGGCCTCCTTGGACACTGAGCTTCATCTTCTCAATTCATGAAGTTTTGTTGAGTTTCCTCACCCTGTCCCATGGCCTGAAATTGCTCCCAAGGCAGTAATCCAGGAAAGTTGTTAGGCTTACTGAGTGTGTTTTGTATATTTTAGGGGTCCCTGTCCTTTTTTAACTGATGCCCAATGTCCTGAAAACCCTTGTTTCGTATTAGGGGTTGTTTCGGTTGTTTAAGTGGAAGGGTTAATTTGGTCTATCTTAGCCAGAAGTGAAAGTCTTCCTAAAGCTTTTTATTTCTCATTATTTACAATGACTTGGTGCCAGCACAGGGTATATATTCACTACAACAGTAGGTCAAAATCATTCTAGAGGGTTTTATTTACTATTTGGCACATTGGGCTTTCATTGTAGAGTCACCTGGTGTGTCTCTTGTAATATAAATATTTGTGTTAGGATGGCCTAATCTTTCGTCTCAGTTGTAATTTAGTAACTGAAGTTTCAGTTAATATATTTTTTCATTAATTCTAGCAAGATGGGATCTCTATCATAAGCGGAAAAAGTGGGAAAAATGGTTTCAAAGTCTCTGAATTCACAGAGGAATATTATGTGCAGCAGGTGTAATGAAGTTATATCCTGGTAGGAGTTGGGAATGTCAAAACAGGGAGGGAGAAGAGAAAACCTTTCTTTCAAATCTTATATGGCAAGCTCTCATTTTACATGGGTCATAAAGCTCTAGACTAAGAAGAAATCTTTCCAATTGTTTCACCCTATTCCCATACTAGACTTCTTACCATGATATTAATAGCTAGGCAAGATGACTAAAATAACTTCTCCAAGAGAGACAGATGGATGAACAGAGTAGTTGAAAGGCTGATAGGGCTTGGGCTATATACCACGTCTAAGATTCCTTGTAGTTCTAAACCCAATTCCAGCATATCAACTCTACACAAAAGAGTCAACTATCATTTTCTAAGGTGTTAAGAAACCAAACTAGACCCTTTGAAGTCTAAATGTTGACCTAATGTCATTGTCACACCCCCACAAAAACACAGGGTAGTCTTGCAAAAAAGGTGTTTTTTTTTAAAGTATCTATATCTTACATGGGTTATATATACTGTAATTGATATAATATATTTAGCTATAATTCTAAACACTCAGTGCCCCACCAATACCTCCTGTTTTCCTGGAATGAGCATAAACTTTAATATAAAAAGATGGGAAAAACAGAATAAAAAAGCAAGGTCAGACAGTTGGTTCCTAAACTGCTTCTGAGAAAGTTAAAACAAAACAGCAAGAACAAAAGTCTGAATATGGATGTACTTTAAATGACCTACATACATTTAATTCCCTAAAAACTATGCAGAAAATGCAAAAATTTTGAAAACCGTCTTGGGAGTTACAAGTGTGTAAATACAGAATGAACTGTAAGCTTTACATTTTTTCTGTAGACACTTAAGAATCTGTTTTCCATTTCAGTATTTCCTTGCTCCTTTTGTTATTGAAATGCTAATTCAGATTACTGCCAGTGAAATAGAAGACCCTATAATGGATATTCTGAGATTGAAAAGTCAAGGAGGGATTGCTTCTAGTTTGGTTCTATAGACCCAAATGTTTAATATTAAATAAAATCAATGGTCTCTTCCTAAATTCTCAGGACTTTATACTAAATAAGTTTCCTCCATTTACATAGCACAGCACTGATGTTGCTGACAAATTCCAATGTAGCATGCAACGGTGGTTCCTAATTGCTTTAGCATTTATCATGCACAAGAGACAGGAGAGAAGTTGTCTCATTTTGTACAGCTCAGTTGCATTTCTTATCTCCCAAGTACACTTAAGCAGCAAACTGGGACTTAATGTAGCTGCGTGAAAACCAGCATCCATTAACATGCAATCTTGGAGGGAAAATGATTTTTTTTTCTAAAACAAAATACAGTTCAACCTCATTCTGTGCATTAATTTTGTATAATTTCCCTTTTGCACGTTTTTATAAATTAGGGTCCATTATCTGACTTACCTATACAAATTCTCATGCTCACATTTCCCAGTTTATACCTCTCGTCAGTTTTGTTTTCAAAACATTTTTAAAAAAACATTTTGGTGCATTTCCAAGATGCCCTTTGGGGTCAGTTAGCACCTTGTGATATTTTTCTAAGCAGTCAACTGGAGGTGCTTAACTAGTGTACACTAGACATCTTTTACTCGACAAGGAACTGAACAGGTTTTATATTTCAAAGAAAGAGTACCTCTTTACATTCTACAGTGGACATATGGTTACTATGTTATCAGACTAGGAGAGTAAGTTCTGTTTATGTGCTCTTGGATGTAGATCCTTCCTGCCAGTGAGTTCTGCTGATTGTCAGAGCAGCCACAGACTGCCTACTGTACCAGGAATTCAAGTCCCATTAAGATGTGAACCCCTAAATGGGTATGCAAAGATCAGATGGACTGACACACACAGATGTGAGTGCTGATTTGTCTTTGAGGGGGCTGTTTGGGATGAATACAATATATTTGGGTTATGCCCTGACAAATACAGATTGCCCACTTGAAGTAATGATTAGAGTTTATACACAGCCACACACAGATCCTAAAATGGCCTCTCCATTGTGGAAAGTTTCTAATGATAAAGACAGTCTAATTACACCTTCCCATTGTGTTAGATATTCTTTTACACACAACTTCTCAGGTGCATCAAGTAAGGTCAAACTGTACAGTCAACTCAGTTGTCTGCATATAGACAATCCATGTAGCTTGTAGATTTTGCACACAATCTGGGACTTGCCTTCCTACCCTGTAGCCCATCTGATCTCATAGATGCCTCCCCATTTATTCTTGGGCAGGCATTCCTCCCAAAGTCTTATATATTTTCACTGCTCTTCTGTGTGGTAAGGGCAAAGAAACAATTGGGGAGGGGGACAATTATTTTTCTAGTGTTCCTTTAAAGCTTTGGTTTCTGAGAAGCCTGATATATGATTTGCTAGTAAATTATTGATATTCAATCCATTCATCCTTCTATATTCCATCAATGCAAAAAGACTGACTGTTCATTGGTGTATTTTCCATGTACTCATATTTGCCTTCCCAGTGGTTAAAAATAACTTAATGAAAAGGGAGTTGTTTAAAAGGTATTAGTGGCAAGGGAAGGAGACAGAAGAAAATTTTAAATGATCACTTCAACCTCCTTGAGCAGTTGCTTCAATATCAGATTCACACACCATTATGGTCTACATGAAAACTCAGGTAAGGCACTTTAAAAATTGTTCTATGCCAGTATTACCTTCACATTTAGAGAATCCAGAGTTGACTTTATCAACTTTATTGAAAAGCCTCATGTTTCTAAGCAAAATAAATTTAATCCAAACCCTAACTTCCCCCAATTGCTTCATCCTGAAAAAATGCAGTCAATTCTACCACAGAGCAGGAAAATATATTAATAATGGCATAGGGACAACAGCATTAAGAAAAAATGAATCTCCACATGAATAACTTACATGACCACATTTATTGCGAGGAGCTCTATGGAAAGGCAAGTCAGATACATATGTGTGTGTGTGTGTGTATATATATATATATATATATATATACACAAAAAACAGTATACAGAGTTGCAAGGTTGTCTCCCAAAACTGCAAATGAGATGTTTACAAAGAGAGTATAAGAGTATTTACAAAAGAAGACAAAGCCAGTGCAACTCAAAGCAGATCTGTGAAGCAGAAATAGCAAATGTAATGAGCTGTTGGAACTGCAAAGTTTTAGTTTTTACTGACCAAGTGACTATGCCTGATACCAAATTAAATGCAGTCACACACACACACACACACGCACGCACGTACGCACACACACACACGCAAGCACACACGCAAGCACACACACACAAGTCGTTCCACCATTGGTTTTTCTCAACAGCAGCATAAACTGATAGCTGGAAAGTAAGTGATATGTTGCTGCACATATACTATAAAAATTCTTCCAGCATAACACTGAATAAATTGTCTGTAAACTAAAAAGCGTCAAAGACTGTATATTTATTATGCTGCACCTGTGACTATTTGTACCTGTTACTACTGTATGTACTGTCGTGTATGAAGTTGCCCATTCATTTATTCAGCAAGTGTTACATCTGTGTTGTACCCTCTGAACTCTGCTAGCAGCCCCTGAACCTAATATGCAAATAAAGTGATACACGATTTTTCCCCAAATAATCTTTTCTTGCCACAATTCTGAACGATTGACTTAGCTTACGTGAAGATAAAATGGTGACAGAAGGCTTGAAAAAAGGCTGCATAAAGAGTAAATTGTCATCATAATGAACAAAAGCCACTCTGCGTTATTTCATTAGGTTGGAAAAAGAGAGAAGTCTGAAGGAACTAACAAAGCTGACGCCCTAGCAGTGACCAATAACTGGAGCAGTGACTGGTACTGCAGCCACATCATCTACTCAGCACCATTCACAAGGAGGAAAAAATCCCCCCATCCCTTTGGTTGGTAGGCAAGGAAAAATATAGAAGTTAACTTGTTTCTTCAGAAAAGTTAGTTTAGCAACATGTACTATAAACCTGCTGGACGAGAGAAGTACACGTTCAAAGACATTAAAATCGAGTGGTAAAACACCTTTAGATAAATGTTATACTACTTCAAAGTTGCACATTATATGCGAAGCAATTTTTTAACAGAGTTATACAAAACGGGTACTTTTATAATCACGTGTACACAGGTACACAAAGGTGCACATACACACAAATATGTGCACACACATACATTAGCACTCACACGCTTATACACTCACTCAAACACTCACACTCCTCTGTGATATGATGAGATTTGCCAGTGATGGTACAACAAGCCGAGATTTGTGCGCCACCACATAACAAAGCTCCAAGCAAACTTCAAGACCTTTGTACCTATCCTCTGTGGTCACCACCTGTTAGTGTCATGTAAGACCTTTGTACCTATCCTCTGTGGTCACCACCTGTTAGTGTCATGTTCTCAAAGGTCCAGGTTCCTAAAGTCTTAATTCAGTTTCCATCAGAGGCAAGCAAAAATAGGAGAGGGGCAGAGCTTGCTCTGATATTTTTATAATTTGGTACATCTTATATCGGCTCATTGTCCAGAAGGAAGCAAAGCCTTATAAGAGGTTCCTTTTGGCTTAAGTTTTAGTCAGAATATTCATTGATAAGTACACACTAATTTCTTGAATGTGAGAAACTGATCTCTTTATAGGAGATCTGGACATAGGAAGGAGAGTGTGTGTTGGGGAGAGGGTCAGAAAAAGAGGAAGAACACAGGGTGAAGGGGGGCAGGTCCAGAGATGCACAGAAGGACCTGTGAGAAGACTTTTGAAGAACCTTGTTTCTTCTAGGAGGCTAATGTAGGTTTCAAAATAAAATAATAATAATAGATTTGGAAATGCTCAATTGATGTGCAGGCAGAACATTACAGTGTTGTGTATCAACAAATAGATAATCTGTTCCTCACTTCTGCCTTTAAAATGTAGGAAATGCTTAATCAAGATATCAGTTTAGTTGACATTTAAGGTGGACAGAATGTTGCAGTTTTGTTAATGAGCAAAAACTGAAATAATCTGCCCTTTAGTCCTGACTTTAAAATATTAGAAATGCCCCATCGAGATATCAGTTCATTTGACATTTAAATCCTTGATCAAGAAATGTTTTGTATATGTACTACTCAGAAAAATAGATTCCAGATCGTACCTACCTTCTCATTAAAAAAACTTTTTTTCTTTATCTGTTCTTGTTTAAAGGTTTTTCAACTTCAAAATTAAGTCTAAATATTATACATCATTAAAATTGGTACTGGTCACATTTATACATATTGTAAATAACATTTTTGTTCTGAAAGAGGGAAAGGAAAAAGTTATGAGGTGCTCATTTTTATAGTATCTGTTTCCTTTGAAAGAGACATATTGAGGAGGGAAACCAGAAATCAAAAACAAAGCACAGTATCAATATTCTTAACTCAAAATCACTAAATCCATAAAGCAGCAGTATGAATGATCTGCGTAAATAGGATCATTCAACTGCCAGAGTCCACTTGTAGGCTTGTAGAAATTTGGGTTGCTTTCTATTCAGATCCTCTGGATTTTCTTTCTTTTAGGCAGATCTGGAGTAGACAAAGATGAAATTCCGTAAACGTCACTTTTCTTCTAAAATGTGTTTTTGTGGCAATGTAATCACTCTAGAAAAAAAAAAGATGATGAAACAGAAGTTACTTTCAGAATCTGTGTGAAGGGCTTTCACCCCCACCTTGTTCTACAACAAAACCAAACAAAATCTAACTAGAAGTTTTTGAGAGACATATTGAGACTGCCTTGGCATGCACGTAGTTAATCAACTCTGCTGCCTGCCTGTAAGAAATACCAGCACAAGCCAGGCAAAGACCCAAGAGCAGTTACTCCTTTTGCCCCCAGGCTGCCACTCTGACATTTCTGGTGGAAAGCAGCTTCGCACATGCGCACACTGTTAATACTTCCTCCCAGTGGAGTCTGCAAGTGAGCCAGGCATCAGGCAGACGGAGAGATTTTTTTTTTTCTTCTCCGACATGCTTGATTATGCCTTCACCAGGTTATGTGGCACAAGTCAAAGGATTTAAGCACAGCGTTGGTGATATTCTTCAGACGCAATCACCGATTTTTTTCTAAAAGAACAAAATCATACCTGCAAACGAGATATGATTGAAATTCCCATCTGTCTGATAAAAAGAGGTTCCAGTATTACTCTTGGCTTCCCGCTTATTGAGAGGGTGCATAAAGGGGAAAGTGGCGGGGGGAAGATCAGGTACAAAGAAGAAGGTGCTGGACTGGAGAAGGGATAGGGATAAATGGTCAGCAAACTGATTATGGGATGGCAGTATAAGATCGGGTCACGTCAAAGTACCAAGTATTCTATTTCATTTGAGACAACCTAAAAGAATCCATGGAAAGCATCCTCCAGAATAGGCTTCAAGTGCAAGATCTTGTATTGAACCAGAAGTATACATCTTAACTATTCATTTTTTATCAGAGGTTTTAAAATGTAACAAACTTGCAGCTGGATGAAGGTGGAAGGTCTCCATCCCCCTCCTACCTGTTTGTTGCTGTTAGTCATGATTCATTGTATAGGCGCATTCCTTCACATTGAAAGGTTTTCAAAAAATAAATGCTGTAGATGAGTAAAGATGTTAAGTTTTCCTGTTTGCAGTGGGTTTAGGAAATTTAAGATTCTTACTCATATATGTGTATCTAGTTTTACACAGGATGAAAGGTGTCTGTGATAGCCATAGGTTAACTGTAAGAGTGCATATTAGCAACTCAGTTATTTGCTGTAATATTACGCAAGACTATGATCATAGAATTTTGTCAGATATCAGCTACACGTTTTTAAAAGAAATTTAAGGTTAGAAAGGTATCTCACCTAATTTAGTTTACTATTTTGTTTTAATATAAGAATTATGTTCAGTTTATATATAGCATACTGCATCTGCTTTAAATGTGATTTCTATCTTACATGATACACTGCATTTCATATATATTTTTCCTAAAACACACAAATTAGTCTCCATTTAACTATCCCATGGACGTTATAGTAAGCCTGAAATTAGGTGCATTTGTTGCTATTAGAGCTGTTTTTCTTTCTTGTTTCCTTTTTTTTTTTTTTTTTAAATAACACAGGCTCTACTGAAAATCTGATTCACATTTCCATTGCTTTTCTATAACACCTACACCAGCATTGACTGAATGCTTGATAACTTACTAAAACCTGGTAAATTGTGTAATTTCAAGTTTACTTTACAAAATACATTTGCCAATTCTTGATTAACTATGCTAGGAGAAAGGAGTAATGCTATCCAAAACGGGATAATCCCAAAATAATTTAACTTGTTTTTGAAATGTATTACAGGAACTTGAGTGACAGATTTGCCTTTATAATCCTGTTTCACTTAGGCCAATATTAAAATGAGTTTACATTCCCCGAGCACATTCCAAAGAATAGAATACAGAAGCAACTCAAAAGCTTGCTGGGTGGCAAAGGAAAGCAATTTGGGATTAAAACTGAACAGTCTGCAAAATGAATATGAAAAGGCTGACAATAATACCTTAGATTTGTCTCCTGTTTATTTTTCTATCATTTTACCACCAGAAAAGTAAATGGCGATGCTTTTAATAATATGATTTGGTTTTGATGTTTTATTCCCATCTAATATTGACAGGTTATAAATAACTACTGTTCATTCTTATTTTCCAATTAATCAAATATCTTTTTAATGACAAGTTAATTCCACCTCTTTTAATGGTGGTACACTCTTTAAGTAATTTTTTCCTGTAAGAGAGAAAATCTCGACGAACTCCGATGGGTTGAAGCATTTTCCTGCTCCTCCTTCCCAAATCTGGCTGGTATCATTTTCTTCTCTAAAACAAATGAAGTAAACTTTTCTGTTTCAATTTGTATAATCACATAAACCTGAATGTTAATCTTTAATGCACTCTTAAAGCACACATGACTTTAATATTCCTGGAAATTTGTAAGGTAAGCTAAGAAAGCAGTTCCTGTAGGGTATTCCAGACCTCTTTGTATGAATCTTAAATACATCCCTATTTCAGTTGGAAGTCCAAAACAGCAATGAACCCTCTGCCCATATAAAGGTGAAACTATAACAATATATCCAGTTATTCTGCCTTTCTCTTTTCACTCTCCACAATCTTATTGTCTTAGTTATCTTTCTAACTCCAATTTTCCTAGAACTCAAAAATGTTTTTCAAGTTCTTCTGAAATTTCCTCACTCTGTTCATTAGTCAACATGCTATCCCTGCAATCAACTGGTGATCACACAAGCAGGGGCAACCAAGTAAAGCACTGAAGACAAACAAACAAAAGGAAATAAAGAGAAATGGAAACATACACTCCAAAGATGAATGTATAATAAATCAATTACATTATTTAGGTTAGCATTGTCTCTGGACTATATGTAGATTTTTTTTCCTTCAATAAAAGCAGATCATTACACCTTTCCATGACCTGTGAATGAGAAGAGGATTCTCTAGGACTTGATTAAAAAAAAAAAAAATTAAGTGCTATCCTTCAAGGGTGAAAACTAGCAATAATTGCTGCTAGTCTTTATAACACCAATCATCCCAGACTACTATCTCCTTCATAGATCAGATGATAAAATAAGCTTCTCTCCATGGTGGCAAGTTTTGTGACAGAATAGTCAAAAGAATCTGTAAGGAAAATGGATGACACTTCTAAACTTCCATCTCCTCAAAGGTCAGCTCAATTGTTTCACACCTGCCCTTCGCTAGCAGGCCCTGGACCACTTACGCATGTTCATTCCAGTCTTGATTATCTGGACACAAACTGTTAGGGGATCAGCTACAGGATTTTTATCCTAGGTCAGCTTCTCTACTACCTCCCAACACACATTTGGGCCACTTCACTCTGCTGCCTAGTTACTGCCGACTTAAGGAATGCAAGTTACTAGAATTCTAATATAGGCAGGCTCCAATTTACAAAAGAGACATATTCCAAGGTTCATTGTTTAGTTGAAACACAGAATAAATTATCTCATGGAAACAATGTCATAAATAAATGGTGGATAGGTTCGTGGGTTTGTCTACACATGCCTATATTTAACCTATGTAGTTCCTGAACTAACATAGGAACAACTTTGACTACACCCAATAATCATTTCTGTGGGAAGATGTATTTGAAGTTTCAATTTGGGACTCCAGGAAAATATGCCTTCTAGCCATATTTAAACTTAAGCAGATGGAATAGTTGGGAGCAGGATGACAGTGGAAGAACTGTAGCCATAATAAGGACTCCTTAGTGGAGTCGGGGAGCTCTGAGGGTGAAGACAATGTTGGTATGCCTTCAAGGCTGGAGGCGCAACTTATTAAAAAGCAGGTGTTAAAACCACATTTGTTGCTCAGACTTTCAAGGGCACCATGGGAGCACATGTAAGCAATTTTCAAGATGAATTTATAGATACAGAATTCGTTGATATTGTCTCTAAGTTTCAAGTCTACAAGTAGAAAATTAGTAATCATAGAGAGACAAATTTTAGAAATTTGGAAAACTAGCTAAAGTGACTACAATTTATGGGGACTTGGATATTCAGTAAATCCAGAAGGACTGGCCAGCATCACACATATTGTGGTCAATCCAATCATGAAAACAGCTTTAAACACCAGCCCAGCTGCTTCTGTGCCAACAAGTGAGAGTAGAGCAGACAGCACAGCCTTGGATCTGTACAAGGATCCCTACAAGGAAGGCTGTTCCTGCAAGCTAAGCACAAGCAGGCTGTGAACTGCAAGTGACAAACTTTCTGGAAAATAAGTCTTCCGTGGACCCTGTGGGACTCCCAGAGTGACCCTCACCTTTTCAACCAGAGAGAGATCAGGAAAGGGCATGTTTTCCTGAAATTAAGGGCACAAGTCTGGCAAAGGGCATATGAGGATAAGACTCACAGAATACAGCCAATGTAACCCTCACCGATAGGAAACTGGTGTCAGGAAACTAGGAAAAAAATAGCAGTAACTCTCTCATTTTACTAAATAAATATTTAAGTACATGTTTCCCGTTCTGAAAGGAGATAATTCCGCAGCCAGAAGTTAGTTGAAAGGTACCTTGTAAAAGAATGCAAACCTAAAATAGTATACATGTTTACATTTTTTAAAAATCCTTAAAAATTCCTGTTTCTCAAGTGTTGAGCCTACTTTTCCAAAAGAAGATGGAAATATAAGACCTATAGCTGCATAGCCAATAGTCAATGCAGTATTGTTTGAAAATATATTTTAAATTCACATGGCATGCACATCATCTTGGCGATTCTATCAATAGCTTTAAAATTAGCGATCTGATACTTGTGGTAAAAACTGAATGTGTTGTAATGTACTCATTTACTATAAAAAGTAGCTTTTTAAAATTTCTCATTTTTCACTCAGTACCAAGCAACATTTTCCAGTAAATGATCCTCACCATCTAAAAGCGTGGCAGCACCTCTTAGACAAAACACACTGCAGGCTTTAATTAAGCATTTTACAAAGCTCTTTTCCAATACTGCCAATAAAATGCCTGGGCTATTTTTCATAGTCCTAAAGCCTTAAAAAAGGTGCCAAACAAAATGAATTTAATTTTAAATAAGGATTTTAATGTCTCATGGGGAGGATTTGATTTTTCAAGGCTTCTAAAATCTACTTGCCTGACTGCCAAAAGCAAGTTTACTTTTTAACCAAATTAAGAGCATCTATTTCTACAGAGCTTTTTCTTCTACCTGTCTTACTTTATCCTGCTTTGCCCACTGTGATGGTTTGGAATAGAATATCAGATTTTATACAGAATGAAGAAATTAAATGAAAAGACTTCCTGCTATAACTGGCAAATGTCACTGGAATATTAGGAAAAGGAAAGAAATCTCATTTCAATTAAGGAAATGACCATTAATGGAAGCTTACTGAATGGACCCTTAATTCACTTTCTTTCCTTGCAATGTTTCTGTGGGATCTAAGTAGATACACTATTTGTGTTTGGGAGGTAAAGATTAGCTAACTCCTCTCTGGATTACATTTGGAACATTCAATTCCAGTACAGGTCAAATTCTTTTATTCTAAGAGCCACGGCAAACAGTACAATGTAATGAAAATTATCCAAGCCCTGGCAGATGATTCACAGTTGTAATGCTCTCTGAATGAATGAATTACAACAATATTTGCTACTATCAAATTCAAGCAAACTTGTAATTTTTCCCCAATCCTTGCCTATATAATAATATTTCATCAATAAGAAAATAAGAGATTAAACACCTGATAAAGAAGTGTGGTGTGCTGGGTAGAGTAGTGGATTTAAAATCAGATGTCTTGGTTAGATTTTCAGCTTTGCCACTTACCTTTCTCACCACAGGAAAATTCTTAACACAGGTTTTACTTCCAGTACTTACCATCCATCAGTAAAATAATCAATATGCTTTGCAAACTGTAAGGCAATCTGCAACTGGAAAGCATTCCCTTAATCAACAAGTTGACAATTTAACAACAGTTCCTTTTAAATCACAAACACTATTCCTTAACTCCTTACACTGGTTAGCCACATCTATTCCAACAAGACATTTTTTTGGATCATTCTGTGAAGTCTGAGTTTGTTTCCAAAACAATTCCCTGCCAATGACTCAGAAGTATTTTGTTCTTGTTTGGTGATTAGGGAGGGCAAAAGAAAGCAAGAGATATTGTTTGAGTTTTTATGCATGTGTGATATTCTGGTGTGCTTAATTATAGTCCTGGTCCTTGTTTAAAGTAGATGTTTAGCTAGAGGCTGAAATTCTTATCCTGGGAGCATCACTCTTAAAATAGAATGAACGCAAATGAATAATGATCACCAACAACATTATTTAACTTTGAGTGAGGTCTTCTTTAATTGTTATAGGTCAAATACCTCATTACTCCAAAGGACTGTCCAATTTTGGAGGGTAGAATGTTGACCCATCAATGGTGGCTGGGAAATCTCTGCCATATGGAGATCCTATTCTAGTAATTTATAATAAATAAGTTCAATACAATAAAACAATTTGCTCTTAGCATCTATAATTTATACCAACAGGCTTTAGCAGTAGTACATTTCAAAGAAGCTTAGGCATCCTTCACGCTGATAACTGTCTGAAATTTCAAAAGTTAATTAATACAGATTTTTTTGCTTTTGCTTTTTAATACCAAGTGCTATCATAACATTACTAATTTGGCTGAGCATTTCTCTCACCCCTCCTAAAGCTGCCCTTTTCATCTTCCTGTCTCTTGAATGAAAAATCAGGGAAATTTTCACATCAAGTCATTTGGAACTGTGAATATCCACATCAGGTAAGGTACTAAAAGAAGCAAAAACTCATACACGGATTAAGCATCAGTCTAAACCACACAAGAAACTACATTCTCCCAAATGCTCATACCTATAACCCATGTGTCTAAAATGTGAAGACTTCATCTTCAATAAATACTTTAAAATTATTTCAGTTTTTTAAAAAAATCATGTCCACGTTATATATCTGGGTGTTTCTTTCTAATCAATTTGAACAAATGCCCTTAAAGAAATTACTTATATGTAATGTGACTATAGGTAAATAAGATTATGTATTAATTTTTTGTTGCATGGAAAAAGCTGTTCCACTGATTTATAATCGCACTTCACTTAAATAATAAACAGATCCCAATTATAAAGATTCCAACTCTGAACAACCATGTAAAGTACTTCAAACAAAAGTAAAGACTAACTAAAAAGTGGGATTTGAGAATGGAGAATTTTATTTTATCTTTGTGTTTCTAAATGTAATAATAACAGTAACAACGATAATAGCTATATAATAATTCATGTATAGTGCTTACTATGTGCCAGGCACTATTTTAAGCACTTTCCATACATTATAATTATTTTTTGAGATACATAACTCCTAAAGAAGACTGTGCCTTTGGTTTCTCTGTCATAATATTTTTTGTTTGTTTGTTTCTTAACGTGATCTTTTTTTTTTCCAATGTTAGATAGGAAGATGAAGAGAGATTGGAAATGGGTGAAAATTATCTATAGCTTTATAGTAAAAAACAATCAGAATTATTCAGCCGTTCTTCACACAGACAACATTCTACCACATCTATTTACATTTAAATGCTAACCAAATTCACTTCCTTCAATAGGCTGCTTCACCACCCTCATCCCCACCCCCACTCCACCATTTCTTCTATATATCTTAGCAAATTATGGGCAGAATTCACCCTCAGGACCAATTATTTTGCAAAAAACTAAATCATCAGCTTAAACTGTTGAAATTTAACTTCAGCATTTTTTTTTTTTTTCCTGCTGGCTGGTCCAGGGATCCAAACCTGTGATCTTGGTGTTATAAGGCTGTGCTCTAACCAATTGAGCAAACCAGCCAGCCAACTTCAGTATTAATCCAATGAAACAATAATAATATCTTACATTTGTAAAGTACTTTGACGTTCCAAAATCCTTTCACATTGATTTGCTTATTTCAAACTAAGCGCCTGCCTCTCTGTGAGATATAGCTTCCTTGCTGTAGTCTCTCAATAAAGTTAGAAATTCCCTCACTAAACAATACATTTGGAGAATGTTAAATCTCCAAAATTGCTACAAAGTCATAAATTAGTAATTTATGCTAATATAGTGACCACTGGATCTAGATAATCCTCAGGAAGTCAGAGATTATTTGAGGAACAATAAGATTTCATTAATTTTAATCTTTGCTTAAACAAAGAATAGAATATTGGAAAGTATAGAAAAACCTCTATGAAAACTCATCTTTTTCAAAGTATCACAGAGACAGAGGCAGCTATGTATCACCTACATCAAAATTATAAATGGTGTCTTCAGTAGTTAGGCTCAAACAATAGCTTGAGTCCAATTTTCAGGTGTATTTTACAGAATAAAACAGATCTGTTCCTGAAAAGCTGATTATGAATTAAATTCTTAGAAATGTAAATATATGTTTTAAATGCATCGGTATAGTAGTAACTCTAGTGGTGATTGCGTGTGTGTGTGTGTGTGTGTGTGTGTGCGTGTGTGCGTGTGTGTAGGTTCACAATTTAAAGGAGATCTGAATTGAATCCTTTGGCAATCCAAAGCATCCTTTTGTCATTTTAATGATCACTCTTTAATGTGTACGTGCTGCAAATGTGAGTTTTTGTATGGCAAGTTTTCTATAGCAGGGGGAGAAAGGGGAGGGCCACACCTGCACTAAATAGGGAGCTTGTTAGGTGACTGTTGTGATCAGTCCCCAACTTGTTCTGCCTGATCAAGCACAGTGGGCAGAGATCCAATCACAAAAGCATTCCACAAAGCAAGCAAAGCAAAAATCTTCACTAAACTGACTACTGGAATGAAAGCTGCCAGGTCCCTCCCTTCCTTTCACTGGGAAGAAAGCATATTCTACTAAAGAGGAAAAGCAGTTGAGACTATGGAGACATTTTCCGCAATCACTTTTTGAGAATGTCTTAAGACACACTAATGACAAGATTGCCCAATGCTGTACAAAGCAGATTTACTTTAAGTCTTGTTTCCAAGTCCAAGAGCTCCTACTCTTTCTCACTTCTTCCTTTGGAAAAGTAAGCCCTTTAAAAAACTCCCACTCTTCCAGGGTAGGCTGCCCCTAGAATCAGGTCTTACCCCAGCACTGTTATCTTGCTTTCTTTAATTCCCCAGAAAACACACCAATGAAATGTTTTAAATGTTTTTTAAACCTTTGAAACAATATGCACATCCATTATCAAGTTGTCACCACACCCTCTTTTGGAAAGGTGGGGGGTTAAAATAAGAAAATGCACAGCAAATGAGACTTGCCTTTACTACTAGTGACAGAGAAAAGGAACACTGAAGGTTTCTGGCAATTTATCCTGTATAAAAACAAAAAAAGATCAACACAAAAACACATTCCAGAGCCAAATACTGTCCTTCTTAAAGCACCTGCTGTTCTGGATTATTTATGTTTTGTTCCCCCCAGGCATGCGTGCTAACAATTGAGATTTAACTTTCTCGGTAAATTACAGCAAACTAGCATAACAATGACTGCTTTTTAAAAAGTAATTTGCAGAGAAGAAAGTTATCCTCCCCAAACATTAACAGTTGATGGTTACTGTTTAATAGTCTGTGCTCTTATTCAATCCCAACACTTAAATATGGGCATTGTAGAAAAGCAGCTTTTAGTTGTCGATTTGAAAATGTTGATGAAACTCAATTAACGATGTCCTGCTTTGCATTATAATTTCGTGATGGGGAAGGATGTTTGAAAGCATCCTCGAGCTATAGGTCCTTGAGTTTTAACTACTCCTAAGAAGTAGAACCAATGTTTAAATGATAATCGATTTTGTCCAGATAAAGAGATTTTTGATTAGATAAAATCTTAAGTTTATGCAAAGATCAAAAAGGTATTGCGTGAATAATTAAAACTGAATTCTGCCCTCCATGTCAAATAGCACCAATTAATGAACTATTACCTCACGTGTCTAACACCGTAGCCAGTAGCGCACCGATTCATTAAGCAATGACCATTAACTTTAGGGAAATTAATTCTAAAATTTACCAACCTCTTTTGGGAGAGTCGAACTTCTTGTTGTCAAGTCTGGCAAAGTCCATTGTCACGTAAATGTCGTCGTCGTCGTCGTCAGAATCTTCTCTCACCGGGGGTCTTAGCACCCGGCGAGGGCGAGGTGGTGGTGTGGGAGGCACAGCTGCAGCGGCAGCCCCACCCGCCCAGTTGTCACCTCCGGAGGCGAGGTCTGCAGATAGGTTTTGGGCTCCAGGGTTCGAGCCACGGGCGATGTATCGGGCTCCCCTTGGGGTTTGGGCATCATCAGCATTAGCAACAGGTTGAAACCAGCGGGCGGAGGCGGAGTCAAATCCAGCTGCGGCCTCGAAGCCCGCGGCGGCTACGCCGATGCCCGGCGCCGCGGCGAGCGCCGAGGCCGCCGCTAAAGCCCGGCCCACGGCTAAGGCTGGAGCTGCTGCCGAAGCTGCAGCGGAGGCTGAGGCGGCGGCAAGGTCCCTCTCGAGGCTATCAGTTGGAAAAGCGGAGACAGCGGCTCTGGCAGATGTAAAGAAACTTTGCGAACGGCTATGTGGGCGTCTTCTCTCTTGCTCTTCTTCCTGCAGCAGCCTAGCTACAGGTGGTGGTTCAGAGCATCGGCTGGAGGAGAGAGAAATGTCCACACAGCACTCAGAAAATGGGTCGGCCACATACATCCGACCTGTTTCAGCATCATACCGAATGGCACTGTCAGCAAAAGGCACGGCTGGTGTCATTGCTGGGTTGAAAATTACTTCAGTGTAGTCACCCTCTTCCCCGTTAGCATTGCTACCTGTAGCACTGAGAGGAAGAGGAGGAAATGGCCACCTACCACCGTCCAGATATACGGGGTTGGCACCTGGTATAGCTCTTAAAAGACATGAGAGGTCGTTTGCTGGATTTGGAAACGGCACTCCGAACTCAACATTCACGTAATGTGAAAAGGCTGACTGTCTTGGGTCAGCAATTATACGCCACGAATGTGGCAGTCCTTGAGCAGAGAGGACTGGCGTATTGCTACCTCTTTTAGTGAAGTCAATGTTGACATAGTCACTAGAGCCGTCAGCTTTTCTCTGCTCATGTGTGGGCTTTTGTGTTTTTGGCTTGATTTTATCCCCTTTTGTAATAAAAGAAAGCCGGTTAGGTCTCTTAGCTTTATTTTTTGGGGACCCATCATCTAAAGGCTTTGAAGGTGACCCCCCATCTACATGTCTTGAGAATGACCCCTCAACTGAAGGCTTCAAAGCTGCATCTTTGGGACCCCAATTAAATAAGGCATCTTTGTCTAGGCCCCTCCCCAGGAACTTTCCAGGTAACATTGGTACATACTCACTGCGGTCACTCTGTCCCAAGGGTGAGCTCTGAAAAGGATTTGGCAGAGTGAAGTAGGAGCTCCAACTTTTGGAGGAAGAGCCGCCCTGAAGATTTCTAGAGTTTTTTGGAATTGCACCGGCTCCAGGAGCCATAAACATGTAGTCACTCTCACTGTCGTTGTCCTTTGAGTCATCCTCTTTGTTAGCATCGGGTGATTTTGGAGGACTTGGGGCAGGTGGTGGATTCACTCTAGGAAACATCATCATGTACCCTCTTGAATCTTCAAAAGGTGACTGAGAGTGGCGCTTTTTTGAATCAAAAACATTTTGCGGAGCCATTGGCATATAATCACTGGAGCATGCGAGAGGGGCAGCTACTCCTGGCCTCATTGGCACATATGGGTCATCCTCATCTTCGTCAAAAGCTCTGGCTCTATGGGGACCCCAAGCTGCACCTTCTGGGGTCTCTGCATCTTTCACTTCTTTGGCTTCTTTGTGTTCCTTTGTGGCTCCTCTGTCAGCACAGAAATAAAGTCGGAACCTTCCTCCAGACTTCCCTTTTCCACCAGTTGCTCCAGCTGTTGGGGATGGAGTTGGGGGTGGTGGGGGTGGTGGGGGTGGTGGAGATGGTGGCGTTTGCTGTTGCTTACTTTGAGTTAATTTGCCAAAGTAGGATCTTTTCTTCACAGATTTTCCACGTTCACCATCATCATCGGAGCCTTTCCCACCTCCTGAGCCCTTACCCCCTCCAGAGTTCTTGCCACCGCCAGAGCCATGGCCATCCCCTGGTTCCTGGCCATCACCTGAGCCATGTCCACCTCCGGCTCCCTGGCCACTGCCTGAGCCGTGGCCACCTGTGGTGCCCTGGCCATCTCCTGAGCACCGATTTCCTCCTGCGCCATGGCCTCCTGACCCCTGGCCACTTGAGCTCTGGCTGCCACTTGAGCCCTGGCCACCTCCGGATCCCTGCCCCGTGCCTGAACACTGGTTTCCTCCTGAGCTCTGGCTACTGGAACCTTGGCTACTGGAGCCCTGGCCACCTCCTGAGCCTCGGCCATTTCCCGAGCCCCAATTGTTCATGGGCATGTAGTCACCTCTGCTTCCTTCCTGACCCTCTTTGTCCCGAGGATTGCCTTCCTCCCCAGAATTGCCAGAGCCGGAGCCAGATGCTTCAGAAGACATGCAAGCTCCGTCGCTGGGGGCTTCTGCAGGGTGCGGGGTACGTACCGGGCTGAGTGTTAAGCGGCGAAAAAAGCTGGCTGGCACTGAAATCGCTCTCTTGGACCTGCGCGCTCTGGGCAGGGGGAGTCTTCCACGCCTGGAGGGGGCCGCAGGCTCGCTGGGTGTCATAAAGCGCCTGGTGAAGAGCATCTCATCTTCCCCGTCACCGATGGCCCCGAGGTGGCATAGTTGCCCAAAGCGGGACCTTCTGAGCCAGCCGCCGGGTTCGATCGGCAGCAAGCCCAGGTGCCTCCTAGTGGACAGCAGGGTTAACAGGTGGGCTCCGATGCTGATGCTGTAGCTGCGGCAGCGGGCTCTGTATTCATCTGCACACAAAGCTTTCATCTTCTCCAAAAACAGCTCGTGCATGTTTTGGGCCACCACACGGTCATCGACCTGCATCCAGAGTTCCCCCGGACCGATGACGGTGGACCTGCCAACTTCCAAGAAGAAATACTGCTCCGAGTGGCCGCAGCGACGGATGCTCAGGAGCTGAACAACCACGCTGGCCACTTCGGTGTTCAGCCTCACAAACACGACCTCCTCGTCGGTAAGACACAGCCGGAACACGCCGCTCAGCTCTTTTCTGTGCCCCAGCCCCCTGGGTTTGACTGTTACCTGCCACACATCTTTGTAGAAGGGTGGCTCCGCCGCCGCTGGGGCCGCCAGCGCCGCCGGCTCTCCGTCCG
>NW_007730878.1:31709-54903 GCF_000696425.1 Galeopterus variegatus | reverse complement strand
GCCGCTGCTGCAGCCGCCGCGGCGCGGACACTGTGCCGGAACTTCCTGGCATTTTCGTAGTATTCCAGCCGAGCTGGGGCGTCAGCGGTCTCGAGTTTGACCACGAAGTAGCGCCTGTGCCCATGCTTCTGCTTCCGCAGGTAGCCGCGTTTGCAGACTTCGTCCCCGACGGGGAGGTCCTCCTCTTCGGACTCGGAATCTGACCGGGAGCCAGTGGCCGTGGAGAGCCACATGGCTCCCGGACAAGACGACCTGGTCCCAATGAGTGCGGTCGGGGTTCCCGAAGAAAGAAGCGGGGTGGTCGCCACCGCTGCTAGAGCTGCCGCTGCCGCCGCTGCTGCCGCTGCTGTAGCTCTCAGCCTCCTTGTCGCTTGGTCGCTTGCTAAGAAGCAACTCGCCATGGTGATGCACGATGGTTTTAAGGTGAGCGGAAGGGAGGGGGGACTCGGGGAAGGGAGGGCTGGGGGAAGAGGCCGTCTACCTCCGTCCGCCCGCTCCAGCCCCCTCCGTCCTCGGCCAGCGCCCCCGCCCACTCCACTCTGAGAGCGCGGCAGCGGGCAAAACAACACGTGACCGTCGCCTCACGCGGCGCCCGCTGCGGCTCCTGCTACCCGCGCAGTGGAGGGGCGCAAGAGGCCACCAGTAGAGGTGTGCGAGGGAGGGGGCGGCGGGCTCGGAGGGCGGGGCCGCCTCCAGCTCGGCCGAGACCCCCTCTAGGTGACTCTCCAGGCTTATGGGCCACGCGAGGACCTACGGGAGAAGGCGGGGTTCTCGGGCCACGCCGATCCTAACCAGGAGTTCAAGAGGCCATGAGGGGGCTGGAGAAGCCCGGGAGGGGGGCGGAGGAGAGAGCAGCCAGCATTGGGGACAGGCGGGGATGCCACAGGAGGGGCCCGATTTGCTGGAGGGGGAGAGAGGTGGCGGGAGGGGGAGGAGCGGCAACAGGCGCCGGCTGCGCGGCTGTCGCGGGACGGTTTGTTTGTTTGGGAAGCCGGAGCCAGGTGAAACTGTGGCAAGGCTCTGATTGGTTGGGATAGGAGCAGATGGGCGGGCCCAACAGGAAGGCGGCCCCGAATTCACTAGTTTGGAGGCAGGGGGCGTGGCCGGGGTCCCGGAGTGGGCTTTAGTGTCTTGTTGCGCGCTCAAGGCGGTAAACAACCCTCCGCAAGGAGCCGTTAATGGTGGTGATAAACTCATGCAAATCCCAGAACCACGGTGACCCGGGGACCGAGTTAAGCGCTCTCTTTCTCCCTGTCGCTCACATAAATTCTCTATTCTTGTCACCGTCTGGTCCACTCCCTCCCGCAGAGCTTCTTGAGAGAAAGTGTCGGCACCCCCTTGAAAACGTGTTAACGACCGGGGTCCTCGGACCTGCTGCCCACCGCGCTGGAGGCGCCCCCGAGCCCGCTCCGTCCCTGACAAAAGCCCGCGACTGTAAGGAACACAAATAACAGCGATGCCTTCAAAATGAACATAGTCTTTCATCTGAGCGCGTTTCTAGCCCACGAAGCACAGGTTCGCTAAAGATGGTGTTTCTGGCTTATTTAGTTAATGATGACTTTGAAAGCACAAACTTGAGGGCCTGCAAAGTATACAGCCATGTTGAAAAAAATGGGACTCGATTCTTACTGAAATACACCAGTGTTGAGCTGTCCTGATATTTTCCTCTGGGAGATGCTTTGAAAGGTGCCTTTGAAAGAATCTCAAAATATTGTTTCCTTTTCCTTGAGCGAGACCGAAAAGCTTTAGAAATAGAAACGCTCTTACCTAGAACAAAGGACCATACCAAATACATATCCTAGAATATATTTCACATCCTTCGCGTCAAGAAAAGACTTTTTTTTTTTTTGCTGCATTTCATTCTACAAGTTGACATCACAAAAGTAAGAACTACAACCTCCTGAAGTATTTCTTTCTCTCTCTCTTTCTCTCTCTCTCTCTCTCTCCCGCCCCTCTCCCTCACTCCCTTCCTCCTCTTCCCCCTCCTCCTCTCCCTCTTCCCCTTCGTCTCCTAGTTTGTCTTTGACTAGGATTTCAGATTCTTAAGAGTGAAGATGGGTCGAGATTATATTGAAGTGTCCGAGGAGTAACCACATTTGCAGTGGGATGGGGGTGGGGAGGACATATGGTATTTCTCTCTAAAAGAATAGGATGTCACTTCCCCCTGCCCTAGGGTAAACACTGCAAAGGGTGTTATTTATAAAATCTAACAAACTAGACAATGTGAACATTATAAAAATAAGCCCCATCTCTACCCTCTTAAGAATTTGCTGTTAGAAACAGAGCAAACATATTTGAATAAATGGCTCCTTTTGATACTCTGATTTGGGGAGAAAGGAAATTGGTTTTGGTTGTTCCCAAATTGGGAGAAACAATCATTAGCGTTCCCTTTGCTGCCACTAGTTTATAAGTGCAGTATATTCGCAGGTACTAGGAGCAGCGTTGGTTTCTGAAAAGGGGCTGGAGGCAGAACAAGCGTGGGTGCTGAAAGAGCCCTGACTGGGGCTGCTACATTTATGTTTCAGCAACCTAGTCACCTATGTATGAGATTTGCTACACTAAAAACCAAAATGTTAATGAATACTTTCATTTGGGGTTTTTATGATAGGCGCTATGATATTTTATGTCTTTCTAAGTGCAAGGTTTTGCTTTAGAAAGAAATGTAAAAACAAATAAGGAATGCATTTGAAACTGCTTTGAGTAATAACATGACATTTTAAAATATATTGAGAACATTAAAATGCATATTAAATAAAATTGGGAAAATAGTGAAGAGATTTAAATATTCTTATGTCCTTTTTTTCCATATGCACATAGAGATTTACATAGAGCAATGGGCTCACAATGCATGTAATTTTGCATCCTATTCTTTTCACTTAGCATGACATGATTACATTTCCCCATATTATTATGGATCAGCACAAACACTATTTAAAATGCAGCATAATATCCCACACAGCTAATGTATGTTAATTACTTAATTATCCCTCTGCTTTGGGGTATTTAGGTTGTTTACAAGTTCTTTTAGTATTACAGATAATGCTGTCATGAATATCTTGTACCTACAGCTTTTCTTTTTTTTAATGTTAAATTATTCCCTTGAGGTGGAAACCAAAGACTGGAATTGTTGGGTTAAAAGGTATAAATATTCGATAAATTATTTTTTAAAAATATATCAGTTTACCCTGTCACCGCACTGACTGCCAGCATTGGATTCCTTATTTTAAAAAAATCATTGATAAGATGGGTGAAATGATATTCCACCGTTCTTTTGATTTTCATTTTTGTTTACTAGTGAGATAAGACATATATATATATTTACTGACTATATTTTATCTTTCTATAAAGTATTTTTATGTCCTTTGCCTTATCTATTGGATTCTGTTTTTTTCTTATTATGTATGACTTGTTTACATAATAAAGAGATTAAAACTTTGTCGTATTTGTTGCAAGTTTTTTTCCAGTCTATTGATAAAAAACATCACATTTAAACTTGATTCTCTTCTCTTCTGAAAGATGGGTAAATTTGGCACAATGCGGTTTTTAGTACAGTTTAAAAGGGATTTATTGATACACATAAATGTCCCCATGATCACTTCTAACCTTCTTTTAAAAGATCTCATGTGTCTAAGCTCATTTGCCCATTTAAAAAGGAGAACTAAGTTAGTTCTCATGTCAACAAACTATATGAGAGCATCTAAACTAATTAAATTTTATGTGTCACTTTAAACAATACTTTATAAGACATTATTCTCTACTCTGCGGAGGGGTGAACGTAAGACTAATCAATGTGTTTAAAAAAAAAAGTGCGACAATAATTTTTAAGCAATTACAGTGAAGGATTAACAGTGCTGATCACTTTGTACCCAAGGTATATTATTTGGCTGCAACAAAGTGGAATTAGAGATATAGTGAGATGTTTCATAGAGGGGTCTTATTTCCTATATTTCATACACGGGGAGACGTCTGGCAAGTATGAGTACGTGTGAACAGGGAGTATGTCTGACTAGGAGAACGTTATTTTCTTCCCATAGATCAACCAAACCTCCTCAGTCCTCAAGTTGTTCCAACCCTGAAGCTCTCCGGAGGAGACCACCATTACTGAATTGTACCAGATGCTGCAGCTTGTCTGACATACATTTAAACTTTCATCTTCCTGGACAACTTAATGGTATAGAATAGTTGTTTAGTTTAGGTCAGATTTCCATAGGCAAAATAAAGCAGAGGGGTGATACAGACAATTACATGGTTTAGGCAAATACGAGAGACTTTGTATTTGGTCTGAACTCACCAGATGGTTGCTTTAATGCTCTGCTCTTCTTTGGTTATACATTCCTGTCTCTTAATTTTTTGTTTTTACTTTTAGGACAAGTTACCCCAGAAAGCTAAAGTTGCTTCGCATATTCATTTATCATATCTGTAAAGTTTGTACTCTGAACCAAGAGTCTGAAACACAGATTTTTAAAATAACAGATAAGAAGTAATAAAACTTACAATATTTCTTATTTTAATTTGCCAGGTTAGCTGAGGGGGGAAAATACAAGCGTTGCAGCTTGTATCTTACACCTAGAAACTAAGATAAATGGATGAACAGCCACTTGTAGCTTTAAAACAGATTCCATCTAATGAAGAAATACGCCTTTAATGAGGTTTGCCTTTAAGAGGAATTTCCTGTGAATCCTGTTGTTTTTTTGTTTTGTTTTATTTTGTTTCTTAATCCTGTTTTAAGAAAGCAATTGTTTGAATTGACTAGTCTGTGATAAAAACTCATTTGTTTCTTTCCTTACATGCATTATCATCAGTATTCTAAACTCAATTTTTACTAAAATCAAAATGGATAATTAACATGTGGATTTACTTAGCTTAAAAATTAAACTTTTGCATTAAATATGTATGACATTATTCAAGAGAACAAAGTGTAAGAGGAAAAGTAGGCAGTATAAAAGAACTATTATTCTCGCTCATTGTGTAAATTATCCTTAAAGATTAACTCTATAATCTATGTGCGCTAATGTCCAATTACATTGATAAAAATGTCGTGCTACCCTTGATATTCAAAATGATGCTAGTGATGATGATTGCTTTCTCTGTGTTTGGACATTAATAAAATAATGTGCGATGAACGATGCTTTCTACACTATGCAGGAATAAGGGCTGCCCTGTGATTTGTGGCTGCAGCCACCGTTTGCAGATGATGGCTTTGCTTCTCGGCTTCTTTACTTCTGTGCTGCTCAAAACCTCTACCGGAAAAAAACAACCATCAAATGCCTGACTGCTGCTCACAGAACAGGTCTGTTTGCTGCTTTTGTTTCCTAGCACTCTGCAGCTAAAGTAATTTGAGCAAATTTGTGGTTTAATTAGGCTCCTAAGTCTTCCCTGTTATATTAAGAGTCAACTGGAAATTAGTTAAAAATCAAGCATTTCTTCTCACCTTCAAAAGATAAATTTTTTTTTTTTTGGAAATGACTTTTAGTAAGTAAACTAAATATCAGAACAAAGAAATCTGCTAGATTTCACACAAATTTCAATGATTTCACACAATATATGTTCTCTATGCTAATATAAATGAATAGAAAATTTAGCTTAATACTAAATGATACCAAGGAGGAATCATGTAGCAGCATTGTTCTTAGTGTCAAAAGATTACTAATTCATACTGCCTTGTCTTCAAAAGTTAGGATCTTTATTTTGAAAATTAAATAGGATCAATACATGGTTAAATTTACTATTTTAAAGGAGTTAGTGTTATAGACTTGCATTTTCCTTTGGCTGTTAAGAAAACCAGCTATCATAGTTAGGATAACATGTATTATGCGTATTGTTGACTCCTCTTTCTCCACTCCTCACATGGTCCCGCAGCATCTATCAGACTGAACCCTTCCTCTCACTTCCATAGTCACCGTCCTGGTTCATGCTATTATCAACTCTACCAGGATTGCTGAAGTAGCCTTTTAAACTGGCTTCTCGCCTCTTAAATAATTTCTTCATATAGCAAGAAGAATTTTTCCTTCCTATGTCACTTTCCTCATATCATTACCTGCTCAAGGACATACAGAGACCCGCCGCCCTCCATTTTTCCTGCTATATCAGAACAAACTTCTAACCCTAGTGTATATGTTCCCCTCTCGCCAGTTGACACCACAACCAACTCGCTTTTTCACCCTTTTGCTAAATACAACTCATTCTTCCAACTTCACCCCTTACTCTGTTACAATACATTCGTATTGCCCACACCTCCAGTTAGGCTGGTTTCTATATGACATCCTTTATATGATTTATTCATTTCCACCTTTACTTAGGCTGTTTCTTAAGGCTGAAATGACCTCCCCTTTCTCATCACCAACTGATGCCAATCATATTTCTCAAGTCGAAGAACAAGACTCACTCAGAAAAGCGTCCCTCATTCATATATTCGTGCTACAACCACTGCTCAATCTTCTTAAGCATTGGATGTAAGGGGAGCTAAGGATTTAGTTGGAATTCATTAATACAGTCATACCATTGCTAAATGACAGTCATTGAAAAAACAATGAATACTTTTCTTCCGCTTGGTAAATAGCTACTGACCTAAGACTGCCCCGCCTCCGACGTTCTCTTGCCCACCCAGTCGTCCTGGCCACTACATCCTCTTCATCAAGACCTCCTACCTGTCCACTCTCCAGCAGCTACAAAGTTAACTACTGGCACAGCAGGGGGCTTCCTGGACCCCACACTTGAACTTTGGCTGGCATACATTCTGATTGGTTGGTTTGTGCTACACAGATTGTTAAATAGTTAAAAATTACCAAGCCTGAATATAACTAGTTTCTGAGTTGAGAACACTGTTCTAGACTATAAACTCCCTGAGGACCAAGATTGTGTCATATTCATCTTTGTACCTTAATGCTTAGTACAGTACCTGGCAATGACCCATATGTGTTTGCTGTGAGCAAAAAGAAGAACAAAAGGAAGGAAGAGAGACAAAGAGGTGGGGAGAGATGGGGAGGGGGAAAAGGAAGGAAGAGAAGGAAGGAGGAAAGGGAGGGACGGAAAAGGGAAAGAAAAGAAATATTCAATACAGTTTTAAATGGTTAATGCTGATTGCCTTCTCCTCCCAATCACTTCTAACAGTGCCCAAGCTCCCCATGACGGATGGCAACACTTGGGGACTTCTGCCTGACAGCATCTCTTCCCCTTCAAAGAAGTCATGCCTACTTTTTTCCCTCTAATCTGTCATAGGTCAGCGAATCTTTTTTTCACATGTATTCCTTTTCCATCTTGCAATTGTTGTCAGAAACCTCAGGAAATGTCTGTAACCCTATATGTTCCTCTCCCTTCTTTAGTTCCATTTGAGAATGAAGAGAAATTCCAACCCTGATCACGTAGGGTGATAAATATAAAATTAATACTGGTTATAGGGTAATGGTGATGATAAACCTCCATCAAAGACAAGCACTTAGTTCTTGACACCATTGTTTTTCCTTGCCCATTTCCCACCAGAATGTAAGTTCCCTGTATTCCCACATATTCTCCATGTGTGTTTACATGTATTTCCAGTGCCTAGAACAATGCCTGACATATAATAGAGATCTTCAGTAAATACTTGTTGAATGAGTGAATGAAAATTAAAAATGTATGTTTCAAAGTTAAAATAGAGATACCTCAAGTACCACAAATTCTCTTGAAAGGGATGCCCTTCAGAATTTCCACAGAAATCTTTATTTATCTGATGTAATTAAACATGCTCTTTCTCAAGCATCGGCATTCAAAATATGTCCAGATATATTTTATAAGCCTATTTCATAATCATTTTTATTTTCTAATTTTTGTCTAATTGTTAGTATTACAACCCTCTTGCTTTCTACTATATTTTCATAGCAAATATACATATAGAAATTCCATGTATTGTGAATTAAATGGGTTTCTTTTGGCAAAGCTGTAAACCCAATCAGCATTTATTTATGTTTCTGTTGGTAAAATGTGTCCTAAGTTTGAAACAATCACCTTACAAATTGCTTTTGAAATATAACCACTTGAGATTTCCTGAGTTTTTGTGCTCAGTCTGTACTTTACTATCTGATGATTGTTTACCTGGATTGTAAATACTTTTCGGTTGCCTCCCAAGTGGATGCTTTATCTTCCTGTTTTGTAAGCCCCCCCGCCTGAGGGCAGGTATTGCATTTTTCTACTTTTGTTTAACACTGCATGGTGTCTACTCCTGCACTGAGCTCAGTAACTACTTGTTGAATGAAGGATTTTATGTAAATGCAAAATAAGGTGATGAGCCCAGAAGACAATGTATTATATTTTGCAAAAGGTGAAATATCATTCATTCAGTGCACTGCAGTTGAGAATCATGTTAGAGGCCACATTTTGTTTAGGCTTGTTAATCATTCCTCCTTGTCAAAACTTTTCACATGAGGTTTATTAAAAAGAGTAACAATACAAGACAATAAATCATAAAAATATCAGCAGCATAGGTTTAAAATATCTGATTCTTCATTAATTATGTGTTCCATCATCTCCTTAAATACATCATCAGCGAGGGTCATGAACATACATACAAAGAATGTAATTCAAATTCAGGAGTTAAGAAGTGAAAGTGTTTTTGCTTATTTATTTCAGGACCTTTTCCAAATTTGAGACAAAGGAGTCGAAAGAGAAACAAGGAGAGAAAATTTTCATTTTTGATCATGGAAAAAGGGAATTTAGACTCATAGTGAACTCCTTCCTTCCTTCTGTGACAACACATTAAAAATACCCATGATCATAGTTTTTAACCTGAGTGATAGTTACAAGGTTATTTAGTGTGTAGTTATTACTTAAACTGCACATATGTATTTTATACACTTTTCTGTATAAATGATATACTTTACAACTAAAGAAAAGATACCTTAAAGAAGAATCTGGGAAGCGTATTAATACTTCAAATTGGTTTAAAATCCAGATCCAACTATGAATCATTTAGTCTTTTTGCTAATTAGCATTCAAATGGGAATAATGTTAACATTTGAATATAGTGATTAAGGAATAGTTAACATTTGCATCTGAAATGAAGTGTCCCTTTGTAAAACAAAATTGGTGTTTTCAGTGTCAAAAAAAAAAATAAGGAAAAAAAACAAAACAAAATGTTTTGCTTACCTAAAAAGATTTCTTGAAAGATTGGTTCGAGATCGACATGAAAACTTTTGTCACATGGTTCAGCACTCTCCTGGAATCTTAGAGGTGTTATAGAATCAAAGCTGAGAGCATTCCAAAAAGAAAGCTGAGAAACCCTGTTCACAGTGCCTAATTGTACAAGCTGATATTTATCAAAGAACACTTTTCTCTTAGAGCTTATTCATTTTCTACAATTTTACTCTCTGTGTAACTGTGCACAATATAATTGTGATTTTAGTATAAATTTTTCTCATCAACAAAATTGTAAATTTCTTGACTGTAGGGATAATCTTGTTCGTCTTTCGTGTTCCCTGCATGGCCTAGCTCTGTGTTAGTCACCTAATACTTTTGCTTGTTTTGCAAATGCATACATGTCACATTCTGATAGCTTGTGACTCCTTATTCTCATCCATTTTATACTCAAAAAGAATGTGCTGGAGAATATAAGGATCAGTCTCCTGTCCTGTAATATATATGATCTGGAGGCAGTTATAATTATTAATTGCAAGTTTTAGGGCTGTCTGTACAATTAAAATGATTGAAATATAAATTTGAAAGCATAGTGTGATTTGGAAATCTTTGGAAATGTTATTCATTCTACAAATCAATTTGGAAAGTTTTCAGGCAACCACGTTTAGTTGACTATTTGTCAACTTAAAAAAAATCACTCAAATTACTAGAACTCTAGTTTTGTGCTTAAAATAAAAGTATGACCCAATATTTGAGAAATGTTTGTTTAAATTTCTGTTACTTGAAGTAGAAACTGATTTATTATATACAATCTTTCTGTACATTGAAAGTCATTCAAATTTAATCATCATCTGTGACATTTTGCAACATTATAAATTACTTTTAGCAGCTGTATTGCCATATATCTGTAATTTGTGGATGTCATCATTCAGCTTTGGCTAATTGTCACTATTTCATGAGGACTGTACGTGTGTGATTTATATTTGTACTACAATTTCAAGTACTCACCAACAGCACACCACATACTCAAAAATAAAACTTCTTTCTTTAATTCCTCATGTCTCCTCACTAAGCAATTGACCTACCTTTTAAGCTCTGTTATGCTGTAATAGAACCAGTATTTGGTAATGACCACAATATTGATCTTTAATAACGAGAGGTGTGGAAAGAACACTGTACTAGAACTCAGACAGTGGGTTCTAGTCTCATTTCTGCCACATACTAGCTGCGTGATCTTAAGTAGGTCATTTAATCCTAGTTTATCTTTCGAAAAATGAGAGGTTAGGGCTAAATAGTTTCCAACGTTTTTAAGACAGGGAGAAAGAGGATGAACATATACTCTACAGTTTCTGTATATTCAGATTGTTCCTTATTTTGAGCCATCTGCAGAAAAAAAGCTTCACTGTGCCCTCGGAGCAAAAATCTTAACAATTGAACATCATCTTAAATTATTAAACTATATAATTGTTTTTATCTCTTTTTTATTTTATTCATTTATTAAACATATTTATTGCTAGTCAAATATGTTTTAAATAGTATTTTGGGTACTGCAGATATGGCAATGAGTAAGACAGACAAGGTATTTTCTCTTATGGAGTTTATATTCTGGTAGAGGGTAGCCAAATAAATAAATGCACAAGAAAATATCAGGTGGTGACTGTGGTGAAAATGGAACAGGGTGACATGATATAGAATTTAATTATGTTGGGTGGTCAGGGAAGGTCTCTCTCAAAGGAGAGAACTCTGTTCTGAGAAACAAATGCCAAGAAGGAGCTAGCGATGCAAAGAACAGAGAAAGAATTACAGGCAGAGAGGAGCAGGAAGCACAAAGGCATAAAATCGGGTGTGAGCTTGGACTGTTGGATGAACAGAAAGAAGGGTAATGTACTGGAGCAGAGTAGGGTCAGAGAGCCAGGGGACATATCAGGAAAGGGTTTATAAGTCAGGGTAGAATCTGGAGTTTGTTCTAGATGTAATGGGCACCTGTTGGAGAGGTTTTAGGAGGAGAGTGACATGATCTCGTTTATGATTTGAGAAGGGCACTCTGGCTGCCTCTTGGATTGTAGGTGGCCAAAAGTGGAAGCTGGGAGACCATCTAGGGGAATATTTTAGTGCTCCAGTGCAGGTGGCTTGGACAATGGTGATGGTAGTGGAGGTAGAGATTAAGTGGATAAAATTGGAATACAAGTAGATGGTAGAACGATGGTTACCAGAGGTGAGGGTGGAGAAGGAAAGAATGGGGAGTCGTTGATCAAGGGGTACAAAGTTTCAGATGGACAGAAGGAATAGGTTTGGAGATCTGTTGCACAGCAGAATGACTATAGTCAATGATAATGTTATAGTATTTCAAAGTTACTAAAATAAAATTTCAAAATGATAGGTAAATGAGGTGATGAATATGTTAATTAGCTTGATTTAATCATGTCACATTATTTACATGTATTGAAACATCACATTGTACCACATATAAATAATTATGACTTGTCAATCAAAAATAAAATAAATAAGTAAAAACGATATTCAACATTACTAGCCATAAGAGAAATGCAATTTAAGACAACAAGGAGATATCACTATAAGCCTATTAAAATAGCTAATATAAAAACAGCAATAATAAGAAAAAATTAAGATATATTTAGAAGGTAAAGTCTACGAAACTTGTAGAGGGATTGGATTTAGAGTGAAAGACGGGTGAATCAAAGATAACTTCTAGGTGTTTGGCATGAACAGATTTTGTGTAGTTCAAAACCCAATGAACACTAAATTCTATAAGACTTCATTTCCTTTTCATCTTTTAGTGTAGATGCATGATTTTGTATAACCGTAATCAGTGAAGCGGAATGTTCAAAGAGGTTGATGTTATTTTCAATATTATTTCACACAAATAAGTCTATATATAAACATAATCCTCAACCCTTGTCCTTTTAAGCCTGACTATATCATTTTCTCATTCATTTCCCTATTATTATTCCTGCTACCACTCCAATCTTAAAATGTATATTTTGAAACACTGCCAATTTAATTTTTGGTCAAGTTCCATACTACTTTCCCAAGTTTGTTTTTCATTTTTATCTAATATTCATTAAGCACCTTCACCTATCAGGTAACATTATCACTTTATTTTTAATTTTTTTTTTTTAAATATTGTGCATCTTGGGAGGTATGGTTGTTTTGTCCTTAGTTTCAAATATAGTATTAAACCACTTCGTGACAAATGCTGACATACTTAATATGAATTAATTGATGGTTGTAGCTATCTTCATGTTTGGTTAGGACTATAGGACTCTGTTACACAAAACCAGTACACATATGAAGATGGTTCACAGCTTTATGATAATCCCTTTTTCAGATTACTGTGAAATTTTGTATGGAAACTGTCATTCAGTCTGTTAGCTACACAAACCAAATTGCTGTTATTTCTCAGCTGAACATACAATGCTACGTTGTTTGAAGTTTTTATAATCAGAATGCCCTTAAAATGTTTCTTCTGTTCTCCTGGCTTGTTATTTCCCCTCTGAAGATCACTATACCTACTTTCATCCATCCTTTTTATTTAATTTGCCGAGATTCTATCTTGCCATTTAAAGTTAGGCAAGACTCATAGAAGACAGTACTGAAAAACTCCAAAAGGTCATTAGGCTCTCTGTAGTAGTCTGTGATTGATAGTCATGAAAATGGTGGAGTGCCAACTTCTAGCACTTCTGTTTAATCTGGAACTACACCATGTGTAGCACCCTGGAAGGGTTATGTTTATATTGTTGTTATCATTGCATTTGGGCACATAGTTTAAAAATTAAGGAGCTCTACGAAGGTTGTTATAAAAACCCAGTCCTCTTCCCCCATTTCCTCCTTTCCAGAGGCAACTGTATTCAACTCTTATGTCTTTATCTTTGATACTTAGCATATTATTTCCGAACTAAGTGCTTACATTGCTATTTCCTGATTGTTCAGTTTTAGGCATCTATTGACTTCTTACTGGGGAAGATGAGAATTTCGCTCTTTTGCACATAGACGCTCATACGCAGTCCACACACATGCATGCTTCTCATCCCTTCATTTTCCCGTTGTAGGTATACTGCGTTTACAGCGTTTTGACTATATAAGTGCAATGAACAGGTGAGCACAGTAGTATACTATGAGGCAATGGAAAAAAAGTCAGTGGTCCTAGGGTTTCAGGTGATGAGGGGGAGGGAAGAAGGGAGGGATGAATAGGTGGGGCACAGAGGATTTTTAGGACAGCAAACCGATCCTGTATGATACTGTCATGGTGAACACACGACATTATGCATTTTGCAAACCCCACAGAACTGTACAATACAAAGAGGGAGCCCTAATGTGAAGTTAATAATAATCTATCTATATTGATTCATAATTATAACAAAAGTGCCACAGTAATGTGACATGCCAGTAATAGGAGACACCGTATATGTGGGTGGGGGAGGGTATGGAAACTATCTGTACTTTCTGCTCAATTTCTCTGAAAAACAAAACTAAAACTGCTATAAAAATAAATTAAAAATAATAAAAAATGTTTCTTTTTAAATAACATCCTATTATTATTTCATAGTCGCAATATCTTCTCTAATATCACTGGGGATGTAAATTATAGTTATAGTTATTCTCTCTGCATGTGACAGAGAGAATCCATTGCACCCCGATATCTCAGAAAAGTGGAAGTGGTTAGGCAGCAGGTGGCAAAGACAGATTTTTCATACCAGAAGGCTGGTGGACTTTTGTTAAAGGTAAAACAGTCACCTAGACTATCTTGGAAGTTGAACCACATGCTGCTGATTGAGCCTGCAGTGTTAGAGAAAATGGTTTTAAAAATTCATAATGTTGGTGTATCTTTTACTGTGTGCTACTTTTAGGTACTGAGTTGTCTTACAAAAGAGACAGTGCAGTCCAGAGATAGCCAAAGGGAGGCATACTATCCTTGTTGTTTATAATCTAATTTTACTGGAGTTTGCGTAACTTGAAGTACTTGCAGGGTTGAAAAAAAATACAACTACTTTTAATGTTCCAAAAGGAAACAGTGGTAATCATAAGACAGTATTAACAGGGAAGAAAATTTTGGCACTAACTAGTTTTCAGAATGTTCCATTTAAGAATTCTATTCCTGACAATGAGATCCAACAAAAATCAAAGTAAAGAAATCTTTTTCCCACTCAAACCTATTTTGAAATGACCTCCAGGTATTCACCAGTAGGTCGGTATGGAAAGGGCCACACAAAATACACAGACCAATAAATAAAAGACTGGAGATGGGATTAAAAATTAAGTCTAGGAAAGATCTTTGTATGTGTTTACTCCCTCATGGGACTACCAGAAATAATGAGATTAGAAGCCTATAATTTTCTGAGGATACTAAATTATCAAGGAAGCCACAAACCAAGGCTTTAATAGGCTGTGATACCATGTGTTTTAGTCCGTTTTGTGTTGCTATAACAGAAACACCTGAGACTGGGTAATTTATAAAGGAAAGAGGTTTATTTGGCTTATGATTCTGGGACAGCTGCATCTGGCACGGGCCTCAGGCTGCTTCTACTAGTGGCAGGCAGCCGGTGGGTACAAGCAGATCACATGGAGAGAGGAAGCAGGAGAGAGAGAGAGAGAGAGAGAGAGAGAGAGATATGAGGTGCCAGGGTCCTTTAAACAATCAACTCTCATGGAAAATAGTAGATTGAGAACTCACTCACTATCGCCCCTCCCCCAGGGAGAGGATTAATCCATTCACGAGGGATCCACACCCATGACTCAATCAGTTTCCAACACTGCCACATTGGAGATTAAATTTCCACATGAGTTTTGGAGGGGACAACACATCCAAACTCCATCACCATGGTACTAAAAATCCCCGTGAAATACAAGGTACTAATCTAATAAAATATGTGCAGGATCTATATGTTGAAAACTCTGAATGACTGATGAAATGAAAACCTAAAGAAATGGAGAAATATGCCTGTTTATGGATTGGAAGCTTTAATAATCTTAATATGTTGATAGTTCCTAAACTAATCTATAGATTCGATGCAATCTCATTCAAAATCTTAGCAGGATCTTTTATAGATATCAACAAGCCAATTTCTAGAATTTATATGAAAAGCAAAGGAATTAGAATAGCCAAAACAATTTTGAAAGTGAATATATAAAAAAAGTATAAAGTAGGAGTACTCACACATCCTGAATTAGAAATTCACTATAAAGTTACGGTAATCAAGGCAGTGTGGCATTTGTGAAAGGACAGACATATGGATACATGGAACAAAAGACAGGGTCCAGAAACAAAGGTGAAAGGGCAATTCAATGGAGAAAAAATAAGTTTTTCAACAAATACTGCTGGAAAAATTGGACATTTATATGCGAAAAAAAAAAGAAAGAAAAAGAAAACTCAACAAAGAGCAAAACAAAATACCCTTGATCCTTGATCCCTACCTTGCATCCCATAAAAAAAACAAAAACCCTCAAAATTGATCACAGACCTAAATATAAAACCTAAAACTATAAAACTTCCAAAAAAAAAAAAATAGAAGAAAATCTGTTAACCTTCAGTTAGTCAAAAATTTCTTGGATATGACAGACACTAAGCACACGATCCCTAAGGGAAAACGTTGATAAATTTGACTTCACCAAAATTTAATCTTCTGCTCTGTGAAAGACACTTTTAAGAGAATAAAAAAGACAAGACAGAAACAGAAAAAAAAATTTCAAAATTTATATCCGATCAAGTACTTGTATCCAGAATATGTAAAGGATTCTCAAAACTCAGTAAATAGAAAACAACCAATTCCCATATGAAAGGTGTAAAAAGTTTGGACAGACATTTCACCAATGAAGATGCACAGATGGCAAATAAGCACATGAAAAAATGCTCAGTATCTTACTCATTAGTGAAATGCAGTTTTAAGCCACAATGAGATACTACTACACAACTATCAGAATTGCTAAAATTAAAAAACAAAAACAAAAACAGGCACACAGAATATTGGTGAAGATGAAGAGCAATTGGAACTCTCACACGTTGCTGGTGAAATGCAAAATGGCAAAGCCACTTTGGAACTAGCTTGACAGTTTCTTATAAATTTAAATATACACTTACCATACAACCCAGCAATCCCACTCCTAGGTATTTTGTCACATGAAAACTTACAAGAGGTATTCAAAAGGTCATGGAAAAATTCATATTATCTTTTAATTCCATTTTCCACGAACTTTTTGAAGTACCCTCGTATGTCCACACAAAAACTTATATGTGAATGTTTATAGCAGTTTATTTTTCATGATTGCCCCAAACTGGAAACAACTCAAATGCCCTTTAATTGGTGAATAAAGAAACAAACTTTGTTTCATCAATACAATGGAATACTTTTCACTAATAAAAGAGAATGAACTATAGATACAAGTAACAGTAGGGATGTATTATGCTATGTGAAAGAAACATATTGTATAATTCCACTTATACGGATTCTGGAAAAGGCAAAACGATAGGGACAGAGAACGAATCAGTTGTTTCCAGGAGCTCGGGTTGGAGGGAGGGACTGACTATAAAGCAGCACCGTAAGTCCAGATTGTGCTGGTGGTTACACAACTATATACATTTTAAAAACTGTATATAACTCTATAACAAAAAGAGTGAAGTTTACTATATGTAATTATCCGTCAATAAAAAAGAATAGAAGAAATGGAACTAAAAGTAGCCTGTGATTATTTAATCCCTAAGCCTCCCTCTTGTACTCCCAATTTTTCACCCACAGCAATGGGCTGTAAAAGCTCCCTAGCACCTAAAGAAGGGCATACTATTCACCTAAAACCCTCTTCCTATATACCCATGGAAAAAAAAAATGGGCAAGGAAAACTGCCAGTTGGTAAACCTAGGGAATATAGAAGAAACAAGATAAGAGAATCATCACCATAAAGCAGAATTACGGGCTTTCAAAGGAATTTATTTCACTGCTAAGGTAAGGAAAACATCACAATCATGCTTAACAGGATTTGATGTTTGCTACAGGGCAGTAATTACTACATGTTCTCATTCTTACCTTGCTTGAATGACATTTTTCAGAACATTTTATCTCCTTACCTCACCATTTTATATATGCTGTTTTTAGGACAAGGAGAGGAAGGGATACCTGCACTCCCATGTTTATCGCAGCCCTATTCACAATAGCCAAGAATTGGAAACAACCTAAATGTTCATTTATGGATGACTGGATAAGGAAAATGTGATATATATACTCAATGGAGTACTATTCCATTTACATGAAGTTGAATCTGTAGCCTATTTAATACACTGTATAGCCTGTTTACTCCAAGTCAATCTCTTCTATTTGTTTGGTTGCTGTCTTTCACAAGAGAAAGTTATCAGGTTACTTTTGTTTGTCTGCTCATGTCAAAGATTGTGGAATTAAAATGTTGATTGGGGACTTCTGCTTCTTATAATTGCAGATTCAGTAAGTTGGACTAAACCTTTCACTGAGGACAATCAAAAAAGAAGACGTAATATCTCTTAAAACCTTCAATGCATCAGATATTTAATGAGGCAGTGAAAACTGGACTTGGATCAAAAAAAAAAAAAAAAAAAAAAAAAAAAGGAAATCCAGAAATATGGGCTGCCCCACTGAGCTGCTCTTTCTCTGTGATGTTGCCAATTTTACAGGATTTGGCAGAGACACAAAATAAAAATGTTGAAAACCTCTTGATTCTAGGTGGGTAAAATTTAGAGTCCAAGAGATCTAAGAAGTGGGAGGTATGTGTAATCACATATGTCTTGGGTTGGGACCCTGAAGGCTCCACCATAAAAGTAAGGGTAACCTTGAACTAGGCTAACTTTTGTGGGGATTGCAGCCCAGTTTCAAATAATATCAGTTCCTGAAATTGCAGTACAGTGATTCCATATTGTTATGTTCCACAAGTGCTTGGCAAAAGCTAATGTAAATTTTCTCTGGAGGAAGATAACATTATCCTAAACTTTGAATGTGTTTTAAAAACACATTTTAATTACAATGTCTAACATACAATAAAATCACACCTGGAGAAAAAAACGATATGAACATGAACCAGCAGAGAAAATAAACAATAGCAACATCTCCACAGGGGATCCACAAATAGGAAATATTACACACAAATTTTATTTATTTGTTTATTATTCTTAACCAAAAATTAGATGTTTTAATGATTTGAACAATTAAAACTTACATATCTACATATAATAGGTATAGAAGATTTCTATACACTTGCAATATGTCTTACACTTCTATCATTTTTAGGACAAAGGATAAAGACTAATAAAACACTAACTCCTGTCTTTTTTTATTATTTTAAGTATGATGTTTATTATATCCCTTTAGCAGAATCCTACAACATTATCCAGCTCAGGGTTTTTCAAACTTTTTGGACCATAATCCACCAAAAGAAATTTGTTTCACATTAGCAACCACTACACATGTATTTATATATTTAATAACTGAAACAAGTTTTATAAAACATTACCTGTACCACATGCTATGTACCCTGATACTTTTATCTCTATATCTCTTTTTTATTTATTTCTTTTTTAAAAACATAATCCATTGTACTTATCTGGGGGGTACAGCATTGAATATCAATACCTGTGTGCAATATGTGATGCTCAAATCAAGATAATTAGTATATTCAACATTACACAATGTAAAGTCTTTTTTTTACAAAGTATTTTGGAAAGAATTAAGTTCACTTAAAATATATAATTTGTGTTCAATTTCTTTTTAAAATTTGTTTATTTATACGTCTTTATGGGGTACAGGGTTGACTATCAGTATTGTTGTACAGTATGCGATGATCAAATCAACGTTATTAGCATGTTCATTATTACAAATCATAATATACAATGTAATGTCAAAGAAAATTAGATGATCTTAAAATAAAAAGAAGAAAGAAAACATTGAATAATGTAACCATTTCTGTGGCCCTTTACCAATTTCTCGCTAAACCCCCTCCACCTCTCCCTTTCCCACATCAGGTGGCCTTAGTTCTGTTCTCTCCTTTATTTTATTTTATTTTCAGTCAGCACCATTCTCTCCTTTTGAAAGTTCAATGAATTGTTGTGATTGCTGTATCTTTCTTTCTTTCTTTTTAATTTTTTTTTTTTTTTAGCTCCCTCTATGAGTGAGGATATGTGGTATTTCTCTTTCTATGCCTGGCTTATTTCACTTAATATGATTTTCTCTAAATTCATCCATGTTGCTGCAAATGGCAGAATATCATTCTTTTCTTATTGCACGATAGTATTCCACTGAGTATATATACCACATTTTCCTATCCAGTCATCTCCCGGACATTTAGGCTGGTTCCAACTCATGGCTATTGTGAATAGAGCTGCAAAAAGCATGGGCTTGTAGGTATCCCTTTGACATAGTGATTTCCATTTCTTTGAGTATATACTCAGCAGTGAGATTGCTGGATCATATGGCAGTTCTATCTGTAGTTGTTTGAGGAAATTCCATGCTATTTTCCATAATGGCCGCACTAATTTACAGTCCCATCGATAATGTTGGAAGGTTCCCCTTTCTACACATCCTCACCAGCATTTTGTTATTCTCTGTCTTTTTGCTAATAACAGGTCTTAACTGGGATGAGATTATATCTCAGTATGGTTTGATTTGCATTTCCCTTATGATTAGTGATGTTGAGCATTTTTTCATGTACCTGTTGACCATTTGTATATTATCCTTTCAGAAATGCCTATTCAGCTCCTTTGCTCATTTTTCAATTGGGTTACTTGTTTTTTACTGGTGAGTCGAGTTCCTTGTACATTCTGGATAACAATCCCTTCTCAGATGAATGGTTTGTGAATATTTTCTCCCATTCTGTAGGTTGTCTTTTCACTCTGTTAATTGTTTCTTTTGCTGTGCAGAAGCTTTTTAGTGTCATATAAACTCATTTATTTATTTTTTTTTGTTTTTGCCTGTGCTTTTGGGGTCTTATTCATAAAGTCTTTGCTCAGTCCTACTTACTGAAGTGTTTCCTCTCTGTTTTCTTCTAGGAGTTTTATAGTTTCAGGTCTTATCTTTAAGTCTTTAATCCATTTTGAGTTGATTTTGATATATATGGTGAAAGGTAAAGGTCTAGTTTCATTCTTCAGTTTTCCCAGTACCATTTATTGAAGAGGCAGTCTTTTCCCTATTGTTTGGTCTTGTTGCCTTTGTCAAAGATCAGTTGGCTATAAGTATGTGGGTTGATGTATGGGTTCTCTGTTCTGTTCTATTGGTCCAAGTATTTATTTTGGTAGCTATAGCTTTGTGGTATAATTTGAAGTCAGGTAGTATTATGCCTCTCGCTTTTTTTTTTTCCCCTCAGGATTGCTTTGGCTATTCAGGGTCTTTAGCTGTTCCATATGAATGTTAGGATTGATTTTCCTATTTCCATGAAGAATGTCATTGGTATTTGATAGGATTGCTTAGAATCTGTAGATTGCTTTATGTAGTACGGACATTTTCACAATGCTAATTCTTCTAATCCAAGAGCATGGAATGTCTTTCCATCTTTTTCGGTCCTCTTTAATTTCTTTCAGCAGAGATTTATAGTTCTTGTTGTAGAGAGATCTTAATATTCCCAGGTATTCTATTTTTTTGGTGACTATTGTAAATTGGCTTGTTTTCTTGCTGTTTTTTTCTACTAGTTCATTGTTGAAGTATTAAAATGCTGTGGATTTGCACGTTGATTTTGTATCTTGCAACTTTACTGAAATTGTTAGCTGACTAGGAATTGAAAGGATCTTCGTATAACTAATAAACTATATTGATGAATAAACCCCTACAACAATCTTCATTTTTGGTGGTGAAATGCTGAAAGCATTTGTTATTAGATTGGACGTAAGACGTGAGTGCCCACTATCACCATTTCCATTCAAAATTTTACTGGATATCCTAGCAAGTGCATTAAGGGAAAAAAATAAATAAAAGTTATTATTATTGGAAAGAAAGACATAAAACAGTCATTACCTGAAAGTATAAGAATTAATGAGTAAGCTTACAAGTTTTTGCTGGATAAAAAGTCAATACATAAAATTCTATTTTGTTTTCATATATCAACAATAGACAGGAATAAAAATAAAAGGATATAATTTACAATAGCATGAAAAATATCAGATGCCTAAGAATAAATGTAACAGTAATCTAACAAAAATATGTAAGGCCTCGATACTGAAAACTGTAGATTATTATTGAGGAGTATTGAAGAACACGCAAAGAAATAAAAGGCCACACTATTTGCAAGGATTGAAAGATTCAACTTTGAAAGGATGTCAGTTCTTCCCAAACTCATATATATTTAATAAAATCCCAATCAAAGTCCCAAGAAGCCTTTGTGAAACTTGACAAGCTGATTCTAATATTTATATGAAAATATAAAGATGAACAAGATAACAGAATTTTCTCCACAAGAGATGAAGACTTAAAACAACATTAATTAGGCTTAGTGTTGGTACAGAAATGGACAAGTAGACCAATGGAATAGAACAGAGTGCCCAGCAACAGGTTCATGCATATTTGGCCACTTGATTTAGTACAAATGTGACAATTACAGAGCAGTGGGGAGGGTCTTTTTTTTCCCCCAGTAAATAGTGCAGGAACAATTGGATAGCAATTTACAAAGAAAAGATAAACTTTGATTCCTACTTTTTACCATACATGAAAAATTAGTTTCAGAAGTAGTGTAATCTACATGTGAAAGGCAAGATGATAATGCTTCTGGGGGATAATAAAATATTTTTATGATTTTAGAGTAGGGAAATATTTCTTAAACATGATAAAAAGAGTAACAAAACCCATAAATTTTATAACATAAAATTAAGGATCTATTCAGGAAACCGTTAAGAAAGGAAAAATACAAGCCAAAGAATATACTTTCAATAATCTATTTGATAAAGACTGCCTAAATATCTATAGAAAAAAGGGCATGAGCACACACTTCCAAAAAGAAGATAACCAAATGGCCAATAAACATATAAAAAACTGCTCAACTTCCTTAGTTTTCAGGAATAAGCAAATTAAAACCACAATGTGATCCAACAAAATGTTGATAGAACAAACTGGTTAATATCAAGTGTTGGCAAGGATAAGAGTTAACCAAGACTCTCAGACAGTGCTAAGGGAAATGTTTATTGGTGTAAGTTTGCAGAATTATTTGGCTCTATCCACTAATTTAAAAATATCCATACTCTACGATGCAGCAAATGTATAATACTAGTAGATACTTGTGCATATGTGCACCAAGAAGCATGTTAAGACTATTCACAACAGCACTATTTAAAAAAACCCAAACTGGAAGCAACCCAAATATCCATTAACAGTAGAATAAATAAATATATCATAGCATAGTCATAGAATGGAATATTATATAGCAGTGATTCTCAAAGTGTGCTTCCTGGACCAGCAACGTGAGCAGCATCTGGGAAGTGGTTAGATGTACAAGTTTTTAAGTCCCATCTTAGGCCAACTAAATCAGAAACTGTGGATTTGGTGTCCCAAAATCTGTGTTTTAACAAACTTTCTGGATAATTCTGATGCATTGTCAAGTTTAAGAACCACTGCTGTACAGCGATAAAAATGAATGAACTATATAGCAATATACTACACTATGGATGAAGCTCACCAATATAATGCTGAGTATAAGAACCCATGTGTATTACACACTATAAGATTTTAATCATATGAAGTCTGAAATATCAGGCAAAACTAAACAATAATGTTTAGGGATGCATGCCCATGTAGTAAAACTATAAAGAAAATTATGTCTAATATATATTTCACAATAAATAATTTTTAAGTTGGTTGGAAGGTCTAGGTCATTTTGGGGAGAAACCCCAACTTTTTCCTCTAGAAATTTCAGTTTAGTGTTTGTCAGATTACTGAAAAGAATCTGTAAATCTCTTGCCTGGGAGGCCTGGGCCTGGCTTCCAGTATTCTGAGACCTGAGTGGAGAAAGAGGGATTTCCTCAGGTTGGCAGTGCAACTTGTCCATATGCTTACCTAATATGTTATTGCTTTTGTCTCTCCTTACATCCTTTTTTTTTTTTTTTTTTTTTTTTTTTTCTCTGTGGTTTTATGCCGGT
>NW_007730878.1:28918-31572 GCF_000696425.1 Galeopterus variegatus | reverse complement strand
TTTTTTTTTTTTTTTTTTTTTTTTTTTGTCTCTGTGGTTTTATGCCGGTACACAATTCCTTACTGTTGCTTTAGTGGCATCTCAGACTGGAGCAAAAGTAAATGTATACATTCAATTTGCCATCTTTGCTAGGAAGCCCTCTATCTTTAGGACTTCATTTTATATGGTGGAAAACTTCCTAAGGAAACACTTTTTCATGTTCGTTACTTGGACATATTATACGGGTAATACATTCCCATTGCAAAAAACTTCATAAAGCAAATCATGAATTTACTTAACCATGGTACAATATTATTGGATGTATAGAACCTCCCCTTCATTTCCTCTTATGATGAGTAATGCTGCAATAAACAGCTTTGTGATTGAACTTTTGTCTGCATTCTTGGTCATTCCCTTAGGATACATTTCCAGAAACATATCAAAACCACAAACATTTAATCCGTTTTACTTTCAGAAGATGGAATGTTTTATTGATTTTCTAATGATTATAGAAGTAATAATTACGTATTGTAAATTTTTTCAGAAAACAGACAAAAGTAGGAAAAAAAAAGTAAAAATCATCCGTGATTTCACAAGCTAGTCCTAGAAATAACCACTATCAACATTTTTGTATATCTTTCACAAATATGCACAAACATAAATATAGATTAAAAATGAATCTATTCTTATAATTTACACTTTTTGCTTAACAACCGGCTCAAGACATATATCCCTGTCCAAAAATTAAAAAGTTTTTGGAATGATGGAAATGCTCTGTTCTGCACTGTACAATACAGTAGCCACTAATCGCATGTGGCTAGTGTGACCGAGGAACTGGATTGTAAATTTTATTGAATTTTAATTAATTTAAATTTTGATAACCACATATTGCTAGTGGCTGCTATATTGGACAGCACACAACAAGAGAACTTCAAAAAGTTCATGGAAAAATAGAATTGAACGGTAATATGAATCTTTCCATGTATTTTATGAAGTACCGTCATATATACATATTCATTTTAATTGTTTGCTGAGTACTTTATTGTATGGATGCATTGTAACTTGCTTAGCTAATTCCTAACTGGTAGTCATAAATTGCTTGCAATTTTTGTTATTATAAGCAACACTTGGGTGAATACCGCAAAGAAAGGAATATATTGGAAGAATACTGGACTAGTTCTGTTTTCTGGTGTATTATCAGTTTATACTCTTTTGCCAGTGCTATACAGATGCTCCTCGACTTACAATGGGGTTATGATCCTGATAAATTCATCATAAATTGAAAATATCCTAAGTCAAAATGGGCATTTTGTGGACATGGTGGGATGCAAAAAACACAATACCCCCCAAATACTGGCAACACAGTACACTGTAGAGTATCGGTTGTTTACATTCGTGATTGCATGGCTGACTGGAGCTGTGGCTCACTGCTCCTGCCCAGCATGAAGAGAGTATGGTACTCCAATATCGCTAGCCCGGGAAAAGATAAAAATTCAAAATTCTAAGTATGGTTTCTACTGGATGTGTTATGCTTTTGCACCGTCATATAGTTGAAACATCATAAGTTGAGTCATCGTCAGGGACCATCTGTACAAAATTTGTTTAATTACTAACATAATTCAGTTATGGAAGTATTTTGCTATATTTGGATAACTATTTCCATTACTTTAACATCTTGAGTATTTCCTTTTGGAGTATTTTCCTACTGTCCAGAAACATTTTCTGACACTAGTTCCCTAGTATGAGTAAATATAATATTTTTATTCTATGCCAATTATAAAATACTTGCTAACTCTTTTGATGGTAAGGAATGGATCATTCAGGAAATTTTCCAGCATTAGTATATTAGTGAAATTCTCAGGGAGCCAACTTTATGTGGCACACTTTGATATTTTTTTTCCTTTATATTGTAGTTGTTTTATTTTGTTTACATCTTCCTTAATTTTGAAAATTATCATACATACAAAATAATGTATGGAAAAGCATATGTACAGTTGAAGAAACATCCAATCTAAGAAACAGATTACTCTACCCCAGAAGCCCTAATCATGACCCTCTGTCATATTTCCCTCCCATTTTCCAGGAGATAAACATCTGAATTTTGTGCTAATCATTCCTTGTTTTCCTTTAAAGTTTTTAACTCTTAAATACATATCTTAAAAAATACAGTTATTAGTTTTGCCTATTTTTGAACTTTCTATACATGGAATCATAGTATATATTCTTTTGTCTGGCTTCTTTCTCTCAAATTGGTTCGTTAATGATCATGTTAATGTTTTATATTGAGGCATAACACATATACAGTAAAGGGCACAAAGTACACTAATTTTAATTGTACATTTCAATGATTTTTAAAATTTATGTATACATCCACATAAACATCACCCTGATAAAGATAAAGGAGATTTGAAGCACCCTATAAGATGTCAGCCTTCCCTGTTTATAACCCTCTCTAAGGAAACTACTTTTCTGATATCTGGTTTTTTTTTTTCGTTAAATTTTTATTTATTATTATTTTATTTATTTATTTATTTATTTATTTATTTTTCCTTTTTGTCTTTTTTCGTGTCCGGCAACGGATCGCAACCCTCAGTGTCGCGCCCGCACTGGACCGGGACCGGCAACGGGATTGCAACCCTCAGTGCTGCGCCCGCACCTCGCTCAGCCAGTGAGCG